>NC_086447.1:327045996-327305996 GCF_028390025.1 Pseudophryne corroboree | reverse complement strand
TAATATCTTATTAGTCTTCTTTGCTGCAGTCCTACTGTTAGGCGCCGGGGTCCGCTTGTCTGCGTGGCCCGGCGCCTAGCAACTAGAGACGCCGTGCGCGTACAGCCGCCGGCTCCCTAGCAACGCTAGACGCCGGGCGCGCTGAGCCGCACGGACCCTAGCAACGGGGACGCCACTGGCGGACCGCATTCCCCGTTGCTAGGCTTTAGGAAATTAAGATATTCACCTGCTCTCTGGCCGTGCAGCAAGGCAGCTGCACGGCATTTATTCTAATCAGCCTTTAGCAGCTGATTGGAGGACTCCTTGTTAAATACACTCCCAGGGCTTCTCACAGACGCCGGTAATAGCTTCCTGCATGCTGCCTTTGTTTGCTGAGAGTCTGTTTCCAGTCCTGCTGTATCCGGTCATTCCAGTCCTCAGAAGTCCGGTATTCGGGAGTTGTCATCTCATCCCAAGAGGTCGTTTGGTTCCCTGGAGTCCTGACTGATCAACGTTTTATATCCAGTAGTGTTCGTGAAATGCGGCTCTGCCGTGTGTTGCGGCTCAGCCGCTTTACCTTTTATATTTTGTGTTTGGAGCATTTGCGGAGGGTTCCGCTTCCACAAGTCCTCTCTGGTACTCGGCGGTGCCGGGTAGGAGAATTGGACAAGTGGATATTTTGGTTGTCCTTTTCCCTGGCGGTTTCTCCGCACATATTATAGTTTTGAGTTTGCTTAGCCCCTGGCCTGGTTGTTTAGTTAGAGGGCCTCTTGTTATCACCCTGTCTCGGGTTTCCCTTTGTCTCTCATTAAGACCGGGGGGCATCGGAGTTGGGCAGACATAATCCGCCCTTCAAACGCGGCTGCCAAGGGCTCAAGAAACCATAGTCTCGCAGGGGATTTCTGACAACACGGGTGAGACAACAGAGTTAGGGCGCCAGGGGCTATTTTCCTGTCCTGCTCCCTTCCCCAGCATTCCGTTCCAGTGCTCCGGTCCTTGCCATAAGATCTCCTCTGACCAGAGTGCTGGAATCATAACATTATTACCGGCCATACCAAAACTTAAAATTAAACGGGGTTTAATTTTTTCTCATTCAGTTTTGTGAGAGTTTATCGGCCTCATGAATCCAACAGGTTTAGGGCCAAATCCTGGTCAGCTCTTAGTCAGCCAGATTCAAGAACTTACTCAGATGGTTCAGGATCTTTCTCTTCGGGTGAAGTCGCAGGAAGATCTTTTGCGAGCTTCCCCAAGGGTAGTCCCTGAACCAAAGATGCATTTGCCTGACCGTTTTTCTGGTGATAGAAAAGAGTTTGTTAATTTTAAAGAATCCTGTAAACTTAATTTTCGTTTAAGACCGACTTCCTCGGGTACTGAATCTCAGCGGGTCGGGATTATTATTTCTTTGCTCCAGGGGGATCCTCAGACCTGGGCTTTTGGTTTAAGAGCAGAGGATCCGAAGACTTCCGGTTCCGGCGCCCATGTGAGGAGAAGCTGATTGCTGCAGCTCTCCTGCACCCTCGGCAACCGGAGCACACAGCGCCTCTAATTCGCGGCTTTTCTCCGCGCCGGTCGCACAATACCAGTGGGAAGGTGTAGAGAACTGGATGGAGAGATTTCTGTCCTCCCCTATGCCCCCTAAAGTCCAAAGATCGAGGTCTGAAAAACAGCCGGGAGAATCCAAGATGGCCGCCGCATCTAACTCACAAACGAGTCTGCAGGCTGCTGGCAGCACCAAACAGGCTTCTGCAAAACACACTTCTCCCTCAGGTGAGCCTGACTGTACCCCTGTCTCTCCAGTGACTTATGCTGATGTAGTAAGAGCTGTTAGGGATGCCATGGAGCCTATCATGGATGCACATGCTGTTAAAATGCAGCAGGCAGTAAAAGATCTAAAATCCCAAATCAAGCAGCTCACCAAGACTGTTCTTACAAATGAACAAAGGCTGGGGGAGACTTTTCAGGATGTTGGGGATCTTAAGCACAGATATGATGAGCTCCAGAAATCTCATTTTCAACTGCTGAACAAGGTTGATGATCTTGAAAATAGATCGAGGAGATCGAATCTTCGGGTACTGGGGCTCCCTGAGTCACTGAAAGGTCCTGATTTGACTCTGTTTTTGCAAACGTCCCTCCTTGATTTACTGCATATCCAAGATGAATGCACCGGCCTAGTTATTGAGAGAGCCCACAGACTGGGTCCCCCACGTTCTGCACCTAATAGCAGACCACGTGTGGTCATATTTAAATGTCTGAACTTTCTCCATAAGGCAATATGGTCGGCATCCAGGAAGCATAGAAATTTACAATGGGAGGGAGCTCGTTTGGCCATTTTCCAGGACTACTCCGCGGAGGTTTCCCGGGCCCGTCGAGAATTTACCCCCCTTTGCTCTCGTTTGGTAAAGGCGAATAAAAAATTTGCTCTGCTCTTCCCTGCAAGACTACGTCTGTTTGATGGAAATTCTTTTCGAGACTTTACAAATCTTGCAGATGCAGAGGCTTATGTTTCCGAGGCCTCCCAGGCAGATGACGACTCCTCTCAGGTGGACGACACCCTGGAGAGGGATGGCTGAGTATTGCTCCTGGACTTATCTGTTTCTGGCGATGTCCGCCAATCTAATATAATTTAATTATTGCGGTAGAAGCTGCCGCAGGTGTTTTTCCCCACAAAAGAGCATTTGGTCTTATACAACGGGCCGAACCATTTTACTTGGTTTTATGTTTTAGATTTTTCTTATACATCTGCTGTTTTCTCCTGGAAATGCAATCTTTCTAGAATGTTTACATATGTTTAGAGGAGATATTTCCATCCTTTTATTTATGTGACAGGCTGCATTTTTCTTTTTCTGTAACATGCTCTGTGTGCTCTGATATTTTCTGGTTAATTTTCTTAGATATATCTTCATATAATATGTTGCAGAGGGTGGGTAAGGGCGCCCCCTCCCTCACTTTTTTTTCTCAGGTTATCAAATTCTGGCTGGCTCATTGGCGGTCTATGACGGCCTCTGTGCTTGCTTGAACCGGTTGTTCTTGTTTTCTGAAGTTATGATCGTCCTTAGCAGGACTTTCTTTCACAATTTTAATGTTATATTCTGTGTGTTTTCTATGTTTTTGTTCTTCTTTTCTTCTCCCCCTCCCCTTCTTTTCCTTATGTGTCCACCCCGGTATGTTTGGTATTTGTTTCTCTACGGCTGTAGATATTATGGTTACTGTGCATGTTTTCAGGTTCTCCCAGGTCATTTGATGCATGGCTAGTCTGAGTGTAGGCACGTGGAATGTGGGAGGGATCAACTCCCCAGCTAAACGCAGAAAGATTTTGCTCTATCTTCGGAAGGTGGGCATGGATGTTGTTTTCATTCAGGAATCTCACCTTATGCCAAATGAGGTGGTAAAACTGAACACTATGGGTTGGTCTGTGGTAGCCTCTTCCTCCTTCTCTTCTAAGGCTAGAGGAGTGATTATATTAGCACGACACACGGTCCCTATCTCTGTCCAAGCTATTATAGATGACACTCAGGGTAGGTATGTATTGGCAGATGTCACATTGTATGCATCCAGGTTCCTACTTTGTAATATTTATGCCCCTAATCAGTACTCTAGGCAATTCTATACGAACATGGTCACTAAGCTACTAAGTTACTCTGAAATTCCCATAATACTGGGTGGAGATTTTAATATATATTCTTCTTCAACCATGGATAAATCCCCTCCCCCCCGCACTCCCCCCTCGTTACCGCGTATTGGTATCCCCTATATTTGCTCGCAGCTGTCCTTAGTGGATGTGTGGCCCGCATGCTATCCATTAGAAAGGGAGTTTACATGTCTCTCAGCTGCGCACCACACGTTCTCGAGGATTGATTATCTGCTGTTATCTGAATCCCTTTTCTCAAAAGTGGCTGACTCAAAAATTGAGAATATCTGTATTTCAGATCATGCTCTATGCTGGATGAAATTGATGCTCCTTTCAGAAAAATCCCCATTCCGCTCCTGGCACTTCCCCTCTCATTTAAGTGGCTCTCTAAAATTCCGCTCCTCATTAGATGCAGCGTGGCTGGATTATCATATGCACAATGGAGAAACTCGGAGCGACGATCCTGCTCTTTTCTGGCAGGCGTCAAAAAAATCAGTTATCCGGGGACACATTATTTCCTACAGTAAAAAAAGGGATTTAGATTTAAATTCACAATATTTGGAAGCCCAGGCGGCTCTCACTCTCGCTTTCCAGGAATTTAAGTCCTCCCCCTCCCCTTCTACTAGAGAACGGTACCTCACACAAAAAACACTGTTCGATACCCTCCTTTCTCAATTGGAAGCGAAATATTCATTTTCAAGAGACTGTAGCATTTACAGATATGGCAACAAGTCTGGCAAACTGTTATCACGTTTATTAAAGGGCAGACACCCTAAAGTGGTCATTCACTCTCTGCTCACCCAAGGTGGAGACAGAGTACGGACCTCGGCCGAGATTGCTGAGGTGCTACAGTCTTTTTACTCCACTTTGTATGCACGTCCTATTATCAACCAGACACACAAGTCTAGCTTTTGGTCTTCTACTGATCTGCCTCAAATGTCAGAGTCGCACTGTACCTCTCTTCTTGCACCTATCACCACTGAGGAAGTTTCTCTAGCAATAGGTGGACTGAAGGCTGGGAAGACTCCGGGTGCTGACGGTTTCGCCAATGACTACTATAAAATTCTATCTACTAGACTGAGCGAACCTCTTTCTGTCTTATTTAATTCTTTTATGCAGGGTGCTTCCTTGCCCCAATATTTTAATTCAGCCGTCATAAAGGTTATCCCGAAGCCTGGCCGGGATCCTGAGTCTCCCAGCTCTTATCGTCCGATCTCCCTTTTAAACATGGATTATAAATTATTCACTAAAATCCTCTCAAATAGACTCAAATTCATAGTCCCTGACATAGTGCATACGGACCAGACTGGATTTGTCTGGGGTCGGCAATCAGTGAGCAATATCCGAAAGGTCTTGACTGTTATGCAGGCCTTTCAGCTTTCCAAACCCACGGATACTAATGTATTATTATCCATTGATGCCGAAAAGGCGTTCGACCTGGTCACCTGGGACCATCTGTATGAAACGCTCCATCGCTTTGGTGCACCTGAGGACTTTGTCTCTCTTATTTCCCGTCTATATGAATCTCCCTCCACTCAAGTTTTGGGGAATAGTATTCTCTCTTCCCCTTTCCTTATCCAGAGTGGCACACGACAGGGCTGCCCCTTGTCACCTTTATTATTTGCCTTAGCTTTAGAACCCTTAGCTGTTTCCCTGAGAAACTCTCCCGAATTTGCAGGCATAAAAATCATGGACACCACGGTAAAATTATCACTGTATGCCGATGACATGCTGCTATTTATTTCCCATCCTGATACGTCCATCCCTGCGATTGTCTCCCTGATTGAACAATTTGGTTCTTTTGCGGGATACAAGATTAATATATCCAAATCCGAGCTCCTCCTCCTTTCAGGGGACTCCTCCCTCTTTCCATCACACCCGGTCCTGTCCCGATTCCCAGTTACCCGAGATAGTCTTAAATATTTAGGAGTTCAGATTCCTACTTCTCTCCCGGATCTATATGCGATTAATTTTGGTCCTATTTTGTCCAAGGTGTCTAAAATACTTACTGACTGGGCGTCCCTGCCCTTATCTCTTATGGGTCGTGCAGAGGTTATTAAATCTGTGATATTTCCCAAGATTGCTTATTTCCTGCTTATGCTCCCTATTGCCCTCGTTGAGAAAGATGTCCTTTTCCTTAAGCAATGTTTCACTAGATTTCTATGGGCCGGAAAACGACCAAGAGTTCCCTACGCTAGATTGCAGCTATTACGTGAAGAGGGAGGTATGGGAATCCCGGATCCAGTCCTATTTAGTAGAGCAGCAATGTACAGGTATATCACAGACTGGCTTTGGGGCAGATCAGTATTTACGAACCTGACACTTGAACTGGCTGTATTTCACCCTTTCTCCCCTGCTGCACTCTTACACACCCCAAACTCCCGCCTCCCATCTGGGATAAAACAGAATATTTTGTTTTGGCATACATATCGAGCATGGCAGGTCACACACACTAAAGCACAGAGAAAACCTGACACCTCTCTTCACACTACGTTCTGGGGCAACCCATGTTTCCTTCCTGGCCTTGATAACACACATTTTTTGAGTTGGAGAGAAAAGGGGATTGCAGCTATTAGAGACATATATGACCCAGGAGGCAACGCAGTGCTTTCTTTCTCTGACATCCAGATAAAGTTTGGTATATCCCACCGGGAATTTTTTATGTACCTACAGGCTAGGCATTTTGCTCAATCCCAGTCTCATCCTATGATTTCTGAGGCTACCACAGACCCGCTGCGCACCCTAATGGTGCTCACTAAAGATTGTCCTTACCATCTTAATTATTTCAGAAACACCTTTAGGATCTCATATAGAGACCGGCTCTGGGAACCCGCGCTGTCCTCATGGGCCAGAGATATCCCCAATATGGGATCGAGCGCTGAATTATTAGATAACATTTTACCCATTTTTAGGTCCTTATATTCTGCCTCTTTGCAAGAGGTACACTTGAAAACGCTCCAAAGGGCATATATAGCACCTAATCAGAGGGCACACATGGTCCCAGACGACACTGGCTGTTGCATCAAATGTACTGCGCAGAGTGCCACCTTGTACCACAATATGTGGTCTTGCCGGAAGATATCTAAGTTTTGGTATAAGGTGGTCGCTTATCTCAACACAGTATTTAACTTACAGTTAATAAAACGTCCTAAGGCTTGTTTGCTACTTGATTTTAGGGAATGGTCTCTTGGGCCTGAAGATAGAGATATTGCTCCGGTAGTCTCTGTCATTTTGACAATTGCCAAGAAACAAATTCTTAATAATTGGATCAAACCGTCTGCCCCTTCTTTGATGGCTGTAAAACACATGACCCTCCGGATTATTTATTTTGAGAGGCGTGCTACTCTTCCTGACATAGAAATGGGGGTCAGGCGGTTTGCCAAGAAGTGGGAGAGGTACATTGAAACTTTAGATCCGGACATACAATCTTTCATCTATAAATTATTTGAGACCACAAAGTGGTACCTATATAGACAAATCGATAGGGCCTATTGATAACTTAGGCCTATGTTTTGTTCCTTTGAGACCTCCTGTTCCTTGCCTAGGAAATGTAATCATACTAGTCTTAATACCCCACGCTGTATGTTTAGTCCGAGGCCAATTAGATACTGAACCTTCTCTTTGGTTAGAATGGCTAACCATGCCGGAAATGCCTTTTTATTATTCTTAATTAAGATGTCTTTGGCCGTTACTCATTCAGGAACTGATCATACTTGTATTGTCTTCCCCATTTGTTCCCCCCCCCCCTCCTCCTGTCTGTCTTCTTCATTGACCTCTCTGGTATATTGATGTTCTGTGAACTCTCAGGTAAAACTAGGTGCTTGACCTTGGGTATATGATGATTTCGCATGCTGAGACGCAAACGGGTACTGTTTTCATCTTTCTTAGACCTCATGTAGATTAAGATTGTCCATCCTTTGCCTTTTACCCAAGCCCGCAGCTACCGACCATATATGTATTTGTTGATTTCACTGATGTGATTTAAAAGCACTTTACGTTGGAACACTGTAACTATACCGGTTTCTCTCCGGTCTTTGGTTTGTCTGTACCATGAAGGTCTTCCCTGTTTCTTTGTATTTCTATATAAAAATCTAATAAAAATTGTTGAATTAAAAAAAAAAAAGAGCAGAGGATCCGGCATTGTTGTCAGTTAACGCTTTTTTTGGGTCTTTAGGGCTCTTGTATGATGACCCTGATAGAGAGGTGTCCGCTGAAAGTCAGTTGCGCGCTCTCAGACAGGGTAGAAATCCTGCGGAGGTTTATTGTACGGAGTTTCGCCGTTGGTCGAACGACTGTGGCTGGAATGACCCAGCCCTGCGCAGTCAGTTTCGCCTCGGCTTATCAGAGTCTATAAAAGACAGTCTCCTTCAGTACCCCGCTCCTGAGACTCTCGATAAACTCATGGAGCTTTCTATTAAGATTGATCGTCGTCTCAGAGAGCGGAGGGCTGAAATAGGAGCACCTGTAAGGTCAAGTCCGTGTGTATATTCCATTCCTGAAGACGTAGAGGAGCCCATGCAGATGGGTCTCTCCCGGCTGTCTCCTGAATAAAGAGCCAGAAGGCAAAATTCTGGTCTTTGTCTGTACTGTGGGGGTAAGGGACATTTTGCTCGTAATTGTCCGAACAAGTCGGGAAATGATTTGACCAGGTGAATTGTGAGGGGGTTCACCTAGGTCTGCATCTTATCTCCTCGAATAACTCCCTTTTAGTCCCAGTTAAAGTTTCCTTTGGCAGCCTCAGTTCTTCGGTGTCGGCTTTTGTTGACAGTGGAGCTGCAGGAAACTTTATGGATTTAACTTGGGCTAAGGCCTTAGGCATTCCTCAGTTACCTTTGGGTAGATGTGTCACCATGCATGGCTTAGATGGGAGTCCGCTGTCTAATGGGATTATTTCTCTCCATACACCCCCTGTACTACTTACAGTAGGAGCTCTACATTCCGAGAAAATCGAGTTCTATCTTACACATTGCCCAGCAGTTCCAGTTGTTCTGGGTCACCCTTGGCTGGCCTTTCATAATCCCACCATTGATTGGCGGTCGGGGGAGATTTCACAATGGGGTACTTTTTGTGATAAGGAATGTATCACGTTTCCAGTCAGAGTAGCAGCTATCATTCCAGAACTCATTCCGGTGGAATACCAGGAGTTTGCTGATGTTTTCTCCAAAGGCAATGCGGACATTCTGCCTCCCCATCGGCCTTATGATTGTGCTATTGAGTTAATTCCTGGTGCCGCATTGCCAAAGGGAAGATTATATGCATTATCCGGGCCAGAAACTGCGGCTATGAATGATTATGTAAAGGAGAGCCTTGAGAAAGGATTTATAAGACCATCAAAATCTCCTTTAAGTGCAGGCTTCTTCTTTGTGGAGAAAAAGGATGGCTCGCTTAGACCTTGCATTGATTTTAGAGCCCTGAATAAGATCTCAGTTAAAAACACCTATCCTTTGCCGTTGATTTCTGTACTCTTTGATCAGTTACGTTCTGCTGTGATTTTTTCTAAAATTGACCTTAGAGGAGCGTACAACCTCATCCGAATTAAATCTGGAGATGAGTGGAAAACGGCCTTCAGTTCTCAGTCGGGTCACTACGAATACCTGGTGATGCCGTTCGGCCTGTCCAATGCTCCGGCAGTTTTTCAAGACCTCATTAACGATGTGCTCCGTGACTTCCTAGGGAAATTCGTGGTCGTTTACTTAGACGACATCCTGATTTTTTCTGAATCAATGGAACAACATGTTACCCAGGTGCGTCTGGTTCTTCAAAAGTTACGTGAGAATCATTTATATGCCAAGCTGGAGAAGTGTGAGTTTCATGTCACGGAAGTATCTTTTTTAGGGTACATAATTTCCCCTCAGGGATTTTCCATGGAACCAAAGAAACTCCAGGCCATCCTTAGTTGGGCACAACCCACCAATTTAAAAGCAATTCAGCGCTTTTTAGGGTTTGCGAATTATTATAGGAGGTTCATTCATTCTTTTTCTGACCTGGTTGCTCCCATTGTAGCTCTGACAAAGAAAGGAGCGGATCCTACCAACTGGTCGCGTGAAGCTGAGTTGTCCTTCCGGGCCTTGAAACAAGCCTTTGTCTCGGCTCCAGTTGTCAGATTGTGTTTGGGCTGTGTCCCCGGAGGGGGCGCTAGTGGGTCAGTGGAGGTAGATGGGAGAAAACGAGGAGGCTGGATAACGTTCCTGCGCATGAGCGCAATGGTATTTTATTTAGCAGATGATATAACACAGAATGGTAGCAGAA
Organism: Pseudophryne corroboree; assembly: GCF_028390025.1. Classification (NCBI taxonomy): domain Eukaryota; kingdom Metazoa; phylum Chordata; class Amphibia; order Anura; family Myobatrachidae; genus Pseudophryne; species Pseudophryne corroboree. Next base: position 327,296,140 of record NC_086447.1, on the reverse strand, counting down.
ACAATAATAACAGATGAATAAAGTCAATCACTCAGTATGATAACTGAAAGTCTATGGCAATGGATGACAGATGACTTGAGAAAATAATATCCGGTAATATATAAACAGAAGAACAAGTGTTTGTGAAATGGTTCTGGTTTGGAAACCAGTGCAGGTTTTAAAACAGGAAACTTAGGCAGCAAGATGTAGAATGGCAAACCTGAGCAGAGGCAGGAGTCTGACTTCACAGTGCAGGTGATAAGGCACTGGCAGCAGCAAGCTGTATCACAGGTGGAGGAATGAAACACACCTGGAGTCAGTCTTCAACTGCAGGCTGAAGCACACAAGGTGGTGATGAGTGTGAAGCCTTATTTGCAGGTTGCAGGTATTGCTGGGCCTTGAAGTTCCACGGAGCTGTGCAGAGTAACCAGGAGTACAAGTTCGTAAGCAGAGAACCAGGAACACAGGAGGAACAGGAACAGATCCTTTCACATGGGTCGCTGGAGAGACACAAAGTCCAGGATGCCTGCAGACTGATCCTGCAGTCTCTTATGTACCCCATGGTGCACAGGGATTGGATGAGTGAAGGAAAGTGGGTGCGGCCAAGCACCGGATTGGCCGCAGTATACTGGCTGTTTACAGACTGTCATGGCGGCGCCCACGCTGCGGCCTAGCAGGGACGCGGCGCGCTACATGCCCGCTGTCTCAGGAGTGTTCCCAGGCCCTTGATGATGTCCCATGGCAGGGGCATAGGTGACAGGTGACCGCAGGGAGCCAGGACGGAGTCCGCAGCGGCGGACGGATGTCAGCCTGGTAAGTCGATTCCTGACAGTACCCCCTCCTTTAGGGGTGGACACCGAACACCCACGTGGTTTGGAGGGATGAGTGCTGTGGAAGACACGGACCAACCTAGGAGCATGGACATCGGACGAATTCACCCAACTTCTCTCCTCTGGGCCATAACCGGACCAATCGACCAGGTACTGGAGACGTCCATACCGACAACGGGAGTCCAGAATTTTGTTAATCTCGAATTCCACGCCCCGCTGAGTTCGAACCTTGGGACCTACTGGAAGAGTATTCTGAAAGCGGTTTAGGACTAGAGGTCTGAGGAGAGAAATATGAAAAGCGTTAGGTATACGAAGGGAAGATGGTAACTTTAATTTATAGGCCACTGGGTTGATGACTCTTTCGACAGGGTAAGGACCAATGAAGCGTGGTGCAAACTTCATGGATGGGACCCTGAGACGGAGGTTACGGGTTGATAGCCAAACCTTGTCCCCAGGTTTCAAATGGGGAACCGCACGTCTCTTGCGGTCGGCAAAGACCTTGTACCGACTGGAGGCCTTTTTGAGGGAAACGTGAATTTTTCTCCAAATAGATGAAAACTGAGTCAGAGCAGTAGTGGCAGCAGGAACATCCATATGAGGGAGTTCTTGGAAATCAGGTACACGGGGATGTTGCCCATATACTGCAAAGAATGGTGTCGTTTCAGTGGCAGTATGGTATCGAAAGTTGTGGGCAAACTCGGCCCATGGGAGCAGATCGAACCAGTCATCCTGGGAAGATGAAACATATAATCTTAAAAAAGTCTCAAGTTCTTGATTGACCCTCTCTGTCTGCCCATTCGTCTGAGGATGGTATGAAGATGAAAACTTCAGTTTGACCTGCATAGCAGAACAGAGGGCCCTCCAAAACCTCGCTACAAACTGTACCCCCCGGTCAGATATTATTTCAGAGGGTAAACCATGTAAGCGGAAAATCTCCCGTAGGAAGATTTGGGCAAGTTTTGGGGCAGAAGGGAGACCCTGGAGAGGAACAAAATGAGCCATCTTGGTGAATCTGTCCACTACAACCCAAATGGTATTATGTCCTTGAGAAGGAGGAAGGTCGGTGATAAAATCCATGGACAGGTGTGACCAGGGACGACTAGGGATAGACAGTGGTTGTAACTGACCTGCTGGAGACTGACGAGGAGTCTTGTGCTGCACACATTTAGGACAGGATGCCACGAAATCCTGGATGTCCATTTTCATCTTTGGCCACCAATATGTAGCAGAAAGGAACTTGAAGGTCTTCAGGACCCCAGGATGACCAGTGAACTTGGATTGATGGGCCCAAGATAGCAACTTGGGACGGAGATCTGGGGAAACAAAAGTCTTACCAGGAGGAGGAGCTGGGGAGACTTGAGATGCAGCGAAAACCACGGGGCTCAGGATGGAATGTGGCACTGAGTCAGATGTTCCTTCTTCAGATTCCATGGATCGGGATAACGCGTCGGCTTTCACATTCTGCGAACCTGGGCGGAAATGAAGCTTGAAATTAAAACGTGAGAAAAACATAGCCCACCTGGACTGGCGAGGGTTAAGGCACTGAGCTGCCTTTAAATATAGCAGGTTTTTATGATCCGTGTAGATATTAAACGGATGTTTGGCCCCTTCTAGGAGATATCTCCATTCCTCGAGAGCCAGCTTGATCGCCAGTAGTTCTTGATCCCCCACGGAGTAGTTAGCTTCTGCAGGAAGAAACTTTCGAGAATAAAACCCACAAGGGTGGACTTTCCCATCGGATCCCTTCTGGGAGAGAACAGCTCCAACCCCAACTGTAGAGGCATCTACCTCCAACTCGAATGGTCTGTTGACATCTGGCTGAGACAGCACTGGAGCAGACATAAAGGCTAGCTTGATCTTCTGGAAGGCTGCCAAGGCTTCTTCTGACCAGTTGGAATGGTCTGCCCCTTTCCGAGTCAGGTTGGTAATAGGAGCGATGAGAGTGGAGAATCCTCGAATAAATTTTCTATAGTAGTTGGCGAAACCCAGGAATCGCTGGATAGACTTGAGAGAGTTTGGAATGGACCAATTGGCAATAGCTTCCAATTTTGTCGGGTCCATCTGAAGATCCGATCCGGAAATTATATAACCCAGGAAGGGTATAGAGGGAACTTCAAAGGTGCATTTAGATAGTTTCCCGTAGAGCCGGTTCTCACGAAGACGTCGGAGAACTTCACAAACTTGTAGACGATGAGATGGAAGGTCTTGGGAGAAGATAAGGATATCATCTAAGTAAACAACGAGGTACTTATACAGGACATCACGAAAGATTTCGTTCACAAAGTGTTGGAACACTGCTGGAGCATTACACAACCCAAATGGCATTACCAGGTATTCATAATGGCCATCTCGAGTGTTGAAAGCTGTCTTCCACTCGTCACCACTCCGGATTCTGATGAGATTATAGGCACCGCGGAGATCTAACTTGGTGAAGATGCGGGCTCCTTTAACTCTGTCAAATAATTCGGTAATGAGTGGTAATGGATAACTATTCTTGATAGTAATGTCATTGAGACCCCGATAGTCAATGCATGGACGCAGTCCTCCATCCTTCTTTTTAACAAAGAAGAAACCTGCACCAGCGGGAGATGATGACGGACGGATGAATCCCTTCTGAAGATTCTCTCTGATGTAATTACTCATCGCCTCAGTTTCAGGAACAGACAACGGGTAGGTGCGCCCCCTAGGTGGCTTCTTGCCAGGAAGGAGATCGATGGGACAATCCCATTCCCTATGGGGCGGCAGGATATCAGCAGCCTTTTCACAGAAGACGTCTGAGAAGTCTTGATAAGCTGCTGGGAGACTTGACTGTGTCTTTACTTCGGTAGACTTAATGGGACACACTTGGGCTAAGCAGGATTGATGACAATGTGAACCCCATGAGGTAAGCTGCAACGTTGACCAGTCAAACTGTGGATTATGTAGCTGGAGCCAGGGCATGCCCAAGACAATCTCCTGGGTGGCTTGAGGGATGACCAGGAACTTGATCAGTTCAGAATGGAGAAATCCAACTCCCAGAACCACTGGAACAGTTTGATGAGAAATGTTCCCCTTGGAGATTCGACTACCATCCACAGCAGTAATGTAAACTGGACAAGAAAGTTCACAGGTAGATAGGCAAAATTTATTTACCGCAGCTTGGGTGATAAAGTTTCCTGCAGCACCGCAGTCCACTAATGCTGACGCAGACTGGAGCCCAACTGGAGTCTCTAGCATCACTGGAAGGATGAGGTCTTGTTGGGAAGGAGCTTGACTGAAAGATCCTAACTTGACTCCTCCCTTACAAGTCAGGATCTGGCGTTTCCCGAACGCACCGTGCAGGAGTTAATCTGATGGCCCGCAGCAGCACAGTATAGGCAGAGTCTCTCACGTATTCTTCTTGCCCGCTCTTCAGGAGTTAGGCGGGACCTATTTATCTGCATAGGCTCGTCAGAAGAGGGAGACTGGAACTGTACAGAAGGTATGAACCTTGATCTGCGTGGCTCACTCCGAGCGCGTTCATTATTGCGTTCGCGGATGCGAGAGTCCAACTTAATGCACAGGGAGATCAAATCAGATAGTTGAACAGGAATGTCACGGGTCGCCAGTTCATCCTTGATCCGATCCGAGAGTCCGTGCCAGAAAGCTGCTACCAGAGCTTGGTTGTTCCACTGAACCTCTGCAGCCAACGTCTGGAACTGGATGACATATTGTCCCATGCTTCGGGTACCTTGACGAAGTTGGATCAGGTCTGCTGAAGCTGATGTCGCACGACCAGGCTCGTCAAAGATCCGTCTGAAGGTTGACACGAAGTCTGTGTAGTTGTTAATCAGAGGGTCAGCACGTTCCCACAGAGGAGACACCCAACTCAGAGCAGATCCAGAGAGTAAGGAGATGATGTAGGCAACCTTGGATCTTGGCGTGGGGAAATTATGTGGCAATAACTCAAACTGTATTTCACATTGATTGAGAAACCCGCGACATAACTTAGGACTGCCATCATACTTGCTCGGCACGGGCAGATGCAGACGTGACACTGGAGCTGATGCAGCCGGCATAGAAGAACTCACAGCACTGGCAGGTGCTGGAGTAACAGGAACAGTAGGAGAGAGTACACTAGGCAGGGATTGCTGTAGTGTATCTAATCGGGAGGACATCCCTTGCAGGAATTGAAGCATCTGCTGCTGCGCAACCTCTTGACCATCCAGACGGGAGACCAGATTTTGCAAGGCCTCTGACCCCACACTCCGTCCACCATCCGAGTCCATCGATCCTGGACTTACTGTCAGATTGTGTTTGGGCTGTGTCCCCGGAGGGGGCGCTAGTGGGTCAGTGGAGGTAGATGGGAGAAAACGAGGAGGCTGGATAACGTTCCTGCGCATGAGCGCAATGGTATTTTATTTAGCAGATGATATAACACAGAATGGTAGCAGAAACAATAATAACAGATGAATAAAGTCAATCACTCAGTATGATAACTGAAAGTCTATGGCAATGGATGACAGATGACTTGAGAAAATAATATCCAGTAATATATAAACAGAAGAACAAGTGTTTGTGAAATGGTTCTGGTTTGGAAACCAGTGCAGGTTTTAAAACAGGAAACTTAGGCAGCAAGATGTAGAATGGCAAACCTGAGCAGAGGCAGGAGTCTGACTTCACAGTGCAGGTGATGAGGCACTGGCAGCAGCAAGCTGTATCACAGGTGGAGGAATGAAACACACCTGGAGTCAGTCTTCAACTGCAGGCTGAAGCACACAAGGTGGTGATGAGTGTGAAGCCTTATTTGCAGGTTGCAGGTATTGCTGGGCCTTGAAGTTCCACGGAGCTGTGCAGAGTAACCAGGAGTACAAGTTCGTAAGCAGAGAACCAGGAACACAGGAGGAACAGGAACAGATCCTTTCACATGGGTCGCTGGAGAGACACAAAGTCCAGGATGCCTGCAGACTGATCCTGCAGTCTCTTATGTACCCCATGGTGCACAGGGATTGGATGAGTGAAGGAAAGTGGGTGCGGCCAAGCACCGGATTGGCCGCAGTATACTGGCTGTTTACAGACTGTCATGGCGGCGCCCACGCTGCGGCCTAGCAGGGACGCGGCGCGCTACATGCCCGCTGTCTCAGGAGTGTTCCCAGGCCCTTGATGATGTCCCATGGCAGGGGCATAGGTGACAGGTGACCGCAGGGAGCCAGGACGGAGTCCGCAGCGGCGGACGGATGTCAGCCTGGTAAGTCGATTCCTGACACCAGTCCTCAGACATCATAATCCGGAATTGCCCTTTGTGGTGGAGGTTGATGCCTCGGAGGTTGGAGTGGGGGCTATCCTTTCTCAAAAGGATCCGGAGTCTCTGGAGTTACATCCTTGTGCCTTTATGTCCAGGAAATTCTCCTCCGCTGAATCCAACTATGACGTTGGTAATCGGGAGTTACTGGCGGTAAAGTGGGCTTTCGAGGAGTGGAGGCACTGGCTGGAGGGAGCAAAACATACTATTTCGGTATTGACTGACCATAAGAACCTGCATTACATTGAATCGGCTAAGCGGCTTAATGCCCGGCAGGCACGTTGGGCATTATTTTTTACGCGTTTCAAATTTATAATCACTTTCAGGCCTGGTTCCAAGAATACTAAGGCTGATGCCCTGTCACGTAGCTTTCTTCCGGTTCACAATAACAATCCTGTTACTCCCGTACTTCCATCTTCGGTCATCTGGGCAGGCCTCACACAAGATTTATTTACCCAGTTAAAACAGCTTCAACACCAAGCTCCTAGAATTACTCCTGCTGGTCGTCTTTACGTCCCTGAGTTTTTGAGAGCTACTGTTTTAACGGAATTTCATGATAACAAAGTTTCAGGGCATCCAGGAGTCTCTAAGACATTGGAGTTAGTCTCTCGCTCAGTATGGTGGCCTGGTCTTTCTAAAGACGTCAAGGAATTTGTTTATTCATGTCAGGTTTGTGCACAGCATAAGGTTCCCCGTTCCTTGCCTATCGGGCAACTTATGCCCTTAAATGTTCCTCTCAGGCCGTGGTCTCATATTTCCATGGATTTTGTGGTTGACCTTCCCCTTTCAGCCGGCTTCCGAGTCATATGGGTGGTAGTGGACCGTTTTAGTAAAATGGCTCATTTTATTGCTCTTCCCCGATTGCCTTCTGCCCAAGGGTTGGCAGTTTTGTTTCTCCGCCATGTATTCAGGCTTCATGGGTTGCCTACTGATATTGTTTCTGATCGGGGTCCACAATTCATCGCACAATTCTGGAAATGTTTTTGTGCCTCATTGAAGATGAAATTGTCGTTAACATCCGGTTACCACCCACAATCCAACGGGCAAACCGAACGAGTTAACCAATCATTGAAACAATATTTGCGCTTGTATTCAGCCAAACTCCAGAATGATTGGTCCGAGTTTCTTCCGTTGGCTGAATTTGCGTACAATAATTCTTGTCATTCCTCCACTAAAGAATCTCCATTCTTTTCAGTTTTTGGTTTTCACCCCAGAGCTAATTCTTTTTTTCATCATTCCTCAGTCTCCTCGCTAACCTTAACCTCCCATCTCAGAGCCATTTGGAAAAAGGTGCACCTTGCTCTCAGAAAAGCGGCCTTTCGAGAGAAGAAATTTTCTGACAGGCTCCGACGTCCTTGCACTTTTAAGGTGGGAGATAGGGTGTGGTTGTCGACTCGCAACATCAGGCTTCGACAATCCTCGGCTAGACTGGGACCCAAATTTATTGGGCCATTTTTTATTATTAAAAGAGTCAACCCAGTTGCCTTTCGGTTACGTTTACCAAGATCTCTCAGGATTGGAAATACGTTTCATTGTTCCCTGTTGAAACAATACGTTTCTTCCAGTAGATTTCCTCGGAAGATCTCTCAGGGTAGATCTCCAGTGGATGTACAGGGACAACAGGAGTTCTTGGTAGAGAAGGTTCTCGATTCCAAATTGTCCCGGGGTCGGCTGTATTTTCTAGTTCACTGGAAAGGCTATGGTCCGGAGGAAAGGTCTTGGGTCCTGGATAAGGATCTTCATGCCCCGAGGCTCAAGAGGGCATTTTTTCGGGAATTTCCTCAGAAACCTGGCTTTAGGGGTTCCTTGACCCCTCCTCAAGGGGGGGGTACTGTTAGGCGCCGGGGTCCGCTTGTCTGCGCGGCCCGGCGCCTAGCAACTAGAGACGCCATGCGCGTACAGCCGCCGGCTCCCTAGCAACGCTAGACGCCGGGCACGCTGAGCCGCACGGACCCTAGCAACGGGGACGCCACTGGCGGACAGCGTTCCCCGTTGCTAGGCTTTAGGAAATTAAGATATTCACCTGCTCTCTGGCCGTGCACATTTATTCTAATCAGCCTTTAGCAGCTGATTGGAGGACTCCTTGTTAAATACACTCCCAGGGCTTCTCACAGACGCCGGTAATAGCTTCCTGCATGCTGCCTTTGTTTGCTGAGAGTCTGTTTCCAGTCCTGCTGTATCCGGTCATTCCAGTCCTCAGAAGTCCGGTATTCGGGAGTTGTCATCTCATCCCAAGAGGTCGTTTGGTTCCCTGGAGTCCTGACTGATCACCGTTTTATATCCAGTGGTGTTCGTGAGTTGCGGCTCTGCCGTGTGTTGCGGCTCAGCCGCTTTACCTTTTATATTTTGTGTTTGGAGCATTTGCGGAGGGTTCCGCTTCCACAAGTCCTCTCTGGTACTCGGCGGTGCCGGGTAGGAGAATTGGACAAGTGGATATTTTGGTTGTCCTTTTCCCTGGCGGTTTCTGCGCACATATTATAGTTTTGAGTTTGCTTAGCCCCTGGCCTGGTTGTTTAGTTAGAGGGCCTCTTGTTATCACCCTGTCTCGGGTTTCCCTTTGTCTCTCATTAAGACCGGGGGGCATCTGAGTTGGGCAGACATAATCCGCCCTTCAAAGCGGCTGCCAAGGGCTCAAGAAACCATAGTCTCGCAGGGGATTTCTGACAACACGGGTGAGACAACAGAGTTAGGGCGCCAGGGGCTATTTTCCTGTCCTGCTCCCTTCCCCAGCATTCCGTTCCAGTGCTCCGGTCCTTGCCATAAGATCTCCTCTGACCAGAGTGCTGGAATCATAACACCTACTTTGGGTACTACTGCTTAGTTTGCTATCTATGAGGACACCTAAGTCCTTTTCCAGTACAGAATCCCCTAATTTTATTTTTGTTCTTGTTACCACAGTGCATTACCTTACACCTGTCTGTATTTAAGCGCATTCTCCATTTCACTGCCCAAGCTTCTAATTTAACTAAGTCGTTCTGAAGCGACTCAGCATCCCCCTCCGCATTTATAACTTTACACAATTTGGTATCATCTGCAAAAATTGATACCATGCTCTCTAGACCTTCTGTTAGGTCGTTAATGAAAATATTGAACAATAGCGGTCCTAATACTGAGCCTTGCGGCACACCACTTAGCACTTCAGTCCAAGTTGAAAAAGATCCATTAACCACAATGCGCTGCTCCCTATTATCTAACCAGTTTTTGACCCAAGTGCATATTGTGCTTCCTAGCCCTGAATCTTGTAGCTTGTAGATAAGTCTCATGTGTGGTACAGTGTCGAATGCTTTGGCAAAATCTAAAAAGATTACATCCACCTCTTTACCCTGATCTAGGTTTGCGCTTACTGTTTCATAAAAGCCAAGTAAATTGGTTTGACAGGATCTGTCCTTCATAAACCCATGTTGATTCCTTTTAATGACTTTATTGACTTCAAGGAACTTCTGAATACTATCTCTTAGAATACCTTCCAATACTTTCCCCACTATAGATGTAAGACTAACTGGTCTATAATTACCTGGTTCAGCTTTACTTCCCTTTTTGAATATAGGCACTACTTCCGCTATATGCCAGTCTTTGGGAACCATACCTGATATTACTGAATCCTTAAAGATCAAAAATAGCGGTTTTGCAAGTTCAGAGTAAAGCTCCATTAGAACCCTTGGGTGATTACCATCGGGACCTGGTGACTTATTAATCTTTAAATGTTTTAATCGGTCACAGACTACTTCCTCGCATAAATAAGTACCTATCAGTGGGATATTCTCATTATTGAGATTGTGTTAGTCCCTGAATTGGGTCCTCTCTAGTAAATCCTGTTGAAAAAAACTCCTTTAGTGTGTCCGCTATGTCATTATAATTTTTGCTTAAGACTCCCAACCTGTCTTTTAAAGGGCCTATACTCTCCTTCTTTAATATCTTGCTATTAATGTATTTAAATAATTTTTTTGGGATTCGCTTTGCTTTCTTTTGCTACTAGTTTTTCAGTTTCTACTTTAGCCGCTCTTATTTCCTTTTTGCTTATTTTGTTACATTCCTTATAGTGCTGAAATGACTCTGCTTCCCCGTCAGATTTGTATTTTTTAAATGCTCTCCTTTTCTTGCCCTTAAGTTCCTTTGTCTTTTTGTTAAGCAACATCGGTTTATGATTTTTATTCCTTTTTTTGCTGCTCGTAGGAATAAATTTGAGTGTATTTTTAGCTAGCAGGAATTTTAGTACCTCCCATTTCTCCGTAGTATTTTTTCCTAAAAACAAACCTTCCCATTCAATATTCCTGAAAAATACCCTCATCTTTTCAAAATTCGCTTTGCAAGTTTAGAGTCCTAGTTCAGCCAGTATAGGGCTGTTTATGAAAACTGATATTGAATGTGACCATATTGTGGTCGCTGTTTCCTATGGGTACTCCTACTATAATACCTGATACCAAATCCCCATTGTTTGTTAATACCAGGTCTAAGATTGCATTGTACCTAGTTGGTTCCTCAATTAGTTGAACTAAGTAGTTATCATTAAGTGTGTTTAAAAACATATTGCCCCTAGCAGTATCACATGAATCGTTTTTCCAGTTTATCTCTGGATAGTTAAAATCTCCCATCACTACTATGTCTCCTACTCCTGCTGCTCTTTCAATTTGCTTTAGTAACAATTCCTCATCAGATACGTTGATACCAGGCGGCCTATAGCATACACCCAATACTAACTTTTTTATTCCTTTTTCCCCGTATGCAATTTCTACCCATAATGTCTCGACAGTGTCTACAGTCCCCTCCTGAATATCTTCCCGTATATCAGGTTTTAAAAACGGCTTTACATAAAGACACACCCCTCCACCCTTTTCATTTAGTCTGTCTCTCCTAAACAGTATATAGCCCTCTAGATTGACTGTCCAATCATGAGATTCGTCCCAAGTTTCAGTAATGCCTATAATATCATACTGTTTGCTTGCTGCAAGTATTTCTAGTTCCCTTTTTACCAGTAATGCTTCTAGCGTTTACATACATACATACATACATACAACTAAGATAAGTATTTTCCCTTGCGTTAGGGACATCTTCCACCTTATGTAGCAATGATGACCTGTAATCGTCATTGGTTAGTGCTTTGGTAAAATCTCTTTTAGTACCCATGTTAGTAACCTTACCGCCTGCTCTTACCCTCCCCCCAACTTCTCCCCCATTTCGTTTACTACCGCCATCCCCACTATTCTCACTGCATGACCCGTAGTTTCTAGCTAAACCCTCCCCCCAGGCTCCTAGTTTAAAATCTCCTCCAACCTTCTAACCATCCTTCCCCCCAGCACCGCTGCCCCCTCCTCAGTCAGGTGCAATCCGTCACGACAAAAGAGATGGCACCTGACTGAGAAGTCCGCCCAGTATTCCAGGAACACAAACCCCTCTTTCCTGCACCAATCCCTAAGCCACACATTTACCTCCCTAATCTCCCTCTGCCTCCATGGACTAGCGCGTTGCACAGGTAATATTTTGGAGATGAACATGACACATACATAATTCTTGTATGTATGCACAAATAAAATATTCCTTAGTTCATACTTGCTTATCTAATGTATCAACTTTCACCGAGGAGTGATAACTCATAATGTTTGGTGATTTCAACTTGGTACCAAATCCATCATTAGGCTGAAATTAGAAAAATGAAAATAAAACATCAAAGCATATACTTAGTCATAACATTCAATAATTTGCTAAAATAATTTTAATTACATGTTCGGGGTGGAAGGGGGTTGTGTCAAGTCGGTATCCCAGAAGCAGCATTGCCATATCGGCGTATTTACTGTAGACATGAGCGTTAAGAAAACATATTCAATCCATTTGGGGGAGCCATGGCACCAAGTTAACAAGATTACACATCCCCGAACATTTTACTTACTATACAATAGATTCCATCCCAGAGCCATCTTAACAGCATTTTAGGCCCTGAGTCAAGCAATGCACTGTGGCCCACTACACCACCCATTCACAGGAAAACATGTGACTATATATATATATATATATATATATACCGCAACTACCACCGAAGTGGAAGGTGCACTCTCGCCAAAATCAGTCTTTGAATCCAATTGTTGAATCAACTCAGTTTAATCGGGTTCAAAAGTGATGCCGTCAATCATCGACGTTTCGGTCCATATGTGGACCTTTATCAAGATAGGCTTTTCACAACATCTAAACAATAGATATTAAAAACAATTAAAATCAATGAAATATGAAAAACAAACCAAATCACCCACACCACCACCACCAGTGCCTCCCAGGCCCTCATGACAGTCAAAAAAATGGCTAGAGGATATAACTGGACAATATTAGACGTGCTTAACATGCATCAAGTGCCCATACTTCAATAATCCAGGAAAACCTCCACCTACACCTCATGCCTCAATGAGGTACACATATATCTAACTGGTGAGATTACCTGGGCAAAACACCAATGTCAGTATAACCTGATGTAAGGTTCCTTTTACAGAGGACCTACTGTAATTAGAATAAGACATGTAACATGTCAAACAACCAACCAGAAACAACTAAAGGTATATGAAAAAAACCATTAAAGGGGTATAAAACAAGCATCTTAATATAGGTCATACCTGGTGCATAATAAGACAACATTTAGCAGCTATTATTCAATCAGCTAGGGTCAGCAAGTCTTCTATAATCAAAAAAGAAAAAAAGTACTTACAGACTATTCAGGAAACAAACACCACAGGTAGCAGCAGAGGTAGCATACTTACAGCTCAGATACCATGAGCCTACTGATAGCTGCATGCTGCATGGGACCAAATCAGGGCTATTTAAGGCACTCAAACAGGAAGTGCCTAATAAAGCTACAATAGAAGATACACACTACTCTAAAAGAAACCAACATGCCTGGTCAATAACCCTGCTTACTAGAGTGGGTAATATAATGGCCGAATCAATTGCGGGACACAAGGAACACCATACGTGTAACAAACACTTTCAATTACATGAGAACTTGATGCGCGCCGGGAACGCGACTTCCGCGTTCCAACAACTGGAAGTTGGTGCGTTCCACTGACCGGAAGTAATGCTGACCGGCATTGCCCAGCGGGGGATCCGCGGAAAGTACACAGACCCATGAACCGGGCAAAAGACAAGTAGCGCAATCAGGCAGCTATTTAACAATCAAATAAACGGAAGCCTATGGTATCCTAACTGTAATCAAACTCTCACTCATTACAAGGTCCCGCCCCGCCGTAAGTGACATCAGGGCTCAGTAGGCTCTCGTGGGTCAGTCAAGCTGTCAATCACAATAAACATGTCAGTGTATAAACACTGGTTCTATATAGGTGAATCAAGTGTGGGCGGATTAGATTCCAAAGGGGCATGGCGACCAATAGTCTCACCAACCTCGTATCAAAGATAACTAAATCCATCAGACCAACAGGAAAATAAATACAATTAAAGAAATACACAATAGATAGAAATTCAAATCTAGTTAAACATAAAAGAAAAAAATCGGTCGTGGTATGGTGAGATGATTGGTCAAATCGCCCCCTCATGATCTGTCAAGGACCTGGGATGGCTACGGGAATGAAGAACAACAAACATAAAACATAAATAATAACATAAAACACTTATTTATACATAACAAATGTATAGGGAACATCAAAGGGAATTCACAATGTACGTGGACATCTTAAATATTGTATGATTACATATTTGTGCTAATGCACCATACACTAAATTAGAACAAAAAGGTTAACAAATTGGACAATCAAAGGTAACACCTACAAAAAAATGTTGAGTGGATTGGCCTCATTGAGGCCTCTCGGAGCTACCGTATTAAGTTTATGAATCCAAAAACTCTCCCTGTGCTTTAGGGTTAGTGTTCGATCCCCACTACATTGGGGGGGGGAACCCAATCAATAAGTTGACATTTGAGGGTTGCTACTTGGTGTATAGCAGACACAAAGTGTCATGCCACTGGTTTATCAGAGGTGCCTGAAAGCAGGGCCGTGTGGATGGACGAACGGTGATTGGCCATTCGATCACGGAAGGGGCGCGTCATCAGTCCGACGTAACAAAGTCCACAGGGGCATTTTAAGAGGTAAACGACATAGTCGAGTCGACAATGAAGATAATACTTAATAGAGATCTTTTTCCCTGTGTGGGGATGATAAAAAACAGGGCCAGTTATCATTGATCTACAGGTGGTACATCCCCCACATGAGAAACAGCCCGGCTTGGCCTGCATAAGACGAGTGTTAGACTTGTCTTGTTCAGGGAAAGTCATCGGCCTCATCAATAACTGTTTTAAATTAGCACCCCGCCTATAGGCCACCAATGGTGCTGGGGCCCTAGCAAAGGGCAAATGATTGTCAGATGCTAATATGGGTCAATGTCTCCATAGTGCTTTTCTAGTAACACTTGAAGTGCTGTCGAATTGGGTGGAAAAAATCATACGATTCTCACTAACCGTACTTTTAACCTGTTGTCCATTAAAAATATTATTCGCTTTCTTTAGACACCTAGTGAGTACCGCTCTGGAATACCCTCGTTCCACAAAGCTGGTGGTTATTTCAGCACATTGTTGGTCTTTGAGTGTAGGGGTGGAATTGATCCTCATTGCTCGGAGATATTGTGATATTGGTAAACCCTCTTTTAGAGCAGGAGGGTGATGACTATTCGCATGTAAGGTTAAATTACGATCCGTGGATTTGCGGAACATGGTGGTATCAAGATGATTCACATTTTTGATAATATTAATGTCCAGGAAGTTGATGGTCGTGGCTGACACTGAGTACGTAAATTTTATGGGACTGTCCAGTGAATTAAGTTGACTCACCATGTTGGTGAATTAAAGTTCAGAACCTTCCCAGAGCAAAAAAATGTCATCAATAAACCTTTTAAAAAAAGGTATATGATGCCCATATCTCGGTAACAAATGAGTGTTCTCATAATGAGTCATGAAAAGATTAGCGTACGACGGGGCCAAATTAGACCCCATCGCCGTCCCAGCGATTTGTAAAAAGTAGTTGTTTTTATACATGAAATGATTGCAAGTCAAGACTAATGAGGTCAATTCCAACACTAACTCAGTAGGGTACTCTTTACAGGGAAAGTTGGAAAGAAATGTCCGTATTACCTCCAAACCCTGCTGGTGGGGTATAACCGTGTATAAAGAACACACGTCCATCGTGACCAATAGAGTACGATCACTAAGCTTGTCAAAATTCTGGAGATGGGACAAAAAGTCCCCAGTGTCCCTAAGATAACTCTTGGTTTTGGATACTAAAGGCTGTAAAATGCTATCAACAAAAATAGCAATAGGCTGCAAAAGAGAACCTTCTGCAGCAATAATAGCTCTGCCTGGGGGGCATACAAGCGTTTTATGAATCTTAGGTAGTGTGTACAAAATGGGACACCTAGGTGAATCTATAGTAAGGTATTTAAGTAAATCCTCACAGATGTATCCCTTACTTGTGCGAGACGAAACCTATACCAGTCGTCAACAAGAATCTCAATAACAGAGAAATTGAAGCACTGAAAAATCTCCAAAAGAATAAGCAACTTGTAATAAAACCGTCTGACAAAGGGGGAGGGGGGGTTGGTTGTCTTGGATCGGGACAAGTATGTCCAAGAAGCACTTAGACTCTTAGGGGACAGCAGTTCCTATGTTATGTTACCAGACGATCCAAAAAATGCATTTATAGATGAACTCGGATCACTACTCTTACAAGGTCTGAGAAGTGATGTTATCACGAAGGACGAATTCTCCTTTTTAATGCAGTCCAACCCCACGACCCCTATTTTTTATTTCCTACCCAAAATCCACAAGTGCCTTTCTAATCCACCAGGAAGACCTATTGTTGCTGGGATAGACTCCCTCACGTTGAATCTGTCAAAATATGTGGACATTTTTCTGAACCCATATGTCAGGGAGCTACCTTCATTCCTGCAGGATACCACCACAGTATTGAATGAGATGAAGAACATGGAATGGAAAGACTCATACTTATGGATCACCATTGATGTTCAGTCATTATACACTTGCATCGAGCACAAGAAGGGTATAGAAGCAAGTAGAGTCTACCTGGATAAAGATCTATCTCTTACAGAAGCACATAGGACTTTTATTTGTGAACTAATGAAATTTATTTTAAGCCGTAATTATTTTAAGTTTTTAGACAAATTTTATCTGCAACAGTGCGGCACCGCTATGGGTACTATTTTTGCTCCAAGCTTCGCTAATTTATTTATGGGACAATGGGAAGAGAAGCATATGTACACCACGCAACATTTTGAAAAATACGTCATCATGTACAAAAGGTACATAGATGACATTCTTATTATCTGAGATGGAAGCACAGACTCATTTATGGACTTTAAACTTTTACAGATTAATGATTTTAATCTGTCTTTTACTTGTAACATTGATAAAAGATCGATTGAGTTCCTGGACCTGATTTTAACTGGAGAAGAAGGGGCAGTCACTACAAAAAACTACATTAAAAATGTTGACAAGAACAGTTACCTCCATTACAAAAGTAGCCACTCGAGAAAATGGAAGAACAACATCCTGTACTCTCAGTTCCATAGGATTAAGAGAAACTGTAATAAGACCGAAGACTGCGAGGAACAATTGGAAATCTACAGAAAAAGATTTGAGGAGAAGAAATACCCCAAAGCCATACTGGATGGAGCCATAGAGAGAACAAAAAACCTTGTAAGGGACAACCTGCTAACCTATAAAGAAAAGACAGTGAAAAATTAATCAGTCGCTTTCATAACCACTTACAGCGGTCATGAACAAACCATCAGGACTTCATTAAGAACACACTGGGACATACTTCGGATGGACCCTATCCTTAAAGAGATTCTCCCAGCACAACCAGGATTGATATTCCGTAAGTCAAGGAACCTCAAGGACATTCCCTTACCCAGCATGCTACGTGAACTGCCACCTGAGGAAAACCATCAATCTCTCCCAAAATGCGTTGGAGCATATAAATGTGGCCATTGCAACATTTGCAGATTCCTCAATTCCAATAGGAGAACCTTTTATGACACAGAATGTACCCAGGAATTCAAGATCAAGGAATTTATGAATTGCAATAGCACATCAGTCATTTATCTTCTGGAGTGCACATGCCACAAGAAATACGTGGGGAAAACAAAGAGGACTCTGAAAATTAGGATACAAGAACACGTACGCAGCATCAGAAACAAGTTAGAGACTCATTTATTATGCAGACACTTTAAATCAGAACACAACTCCAATCCAGAAGAGCTGTCCTTCAAGGCGATTGAACATGTTACAAGCGGTGAGCGAGGAGGGGATCTAGCGAAGAGATTGTCCCAGAGAGAGATGTATTGGATCTTTCAATTGAAAACTACTCAACCCTCAGGCTTCAATGAAGGTTATGAAATTGCACCGTTCTTGTGAAAAGCAGTCACTTTATCCATGTGTCCCAGTTCCATTACTGTATTACCCTGCACTTGGCACTTTATGTACTTCGACATAATTATAAGCACTAAACACTATGTAGCATGTCAATATATTTCAATAAAATCAGAGTGCTGTTTGATTGAGTCATTCCACCGTGAAATACAATCATACCACACTGGCTGACGCCCAATCTCGTCCGATCTTGGAAGCTAAGCAGTGTAGGTCCCAACCAGTATCAAGTGGGACACCACTTGAGAAGATTAGGTACAGTACTGTACAATGTGGGTCATGGGGGACTAGTAGCATGTCTGTTACATCTAATATTGACACACGGATAATTTTTGGTCCACCTTAATGTACTGATTAAATTAATACCTATCAGACACTAACACCAACCTACTACCCACACTATTCAGACACATGGTATCACAATAGATTAAAAATAGTAGCCCCAATTCTCCACTAATTAACCTCACTATTTGGTAAACATAACATCACCATAAGTTATCACAGACTAGCACGTATCGTATATATCCAGTATTAATATAGCACCTTTAAGCTTTAATCATATACTTCACCTATTATATGTGGATTATTTGATATATCTGCACCTCCATTTGCAATAAATATCCAAGCTTTATCACTTATGCACTTCCAGAGCTTCCCACAAAAAAAAATTGTCCTTTCCTTTCCGTATTACACACCCCTAAGCAATTCTCTAGGTGTTTTGAGCCATCTTATCTCCCAGGAATATGACAAAACATATGAATAGAATTTATGTACTTAGGTGTCACCAGACACAACAATCATACTAAGGATCAATATGTACATATATATATATTTTTCTATATATACTAATATATACTTTCTTTATTTTATAAACATCTCTCATTTATTAATCTTAAAGCACAGACATAAAAACAATTAAGTCTTTATAATGCACTAATATGTTTTTTATTGTTTTATATCGCGTCCCCAAAAGCCGAATGTACTGTGAAAATGTGTCCTGAATCATATGGCTACGAAAATATGGCCGCCGAGATGATTGACAACAGGGATCACCCCCCAGTACAAGCACTACACCAAGCTTCATGACAACTGGAAGTGCGGCAGGCCTAATGAACGAACTAGCCGGAAGTGGGACTAGCACAGCGCTCTAACACAGACGCTACACCGGAAGTGTGCCACGGTGCGCATGCGCCGGGACTTAACGCGGGCACAGGAAGCGGGGCGGAAATGACGCTAAACGCGTCTCCGGACACTTCTTTTCCACATCTGTCATTCTAATGCTCGTTTTAATTCCAAACTTGGTCCTGTGCATTTACCATCTTAGCACCTACTCCTGATATTAGTCAATATCGAACTTTTATTGTGACATACGTATTTTTACTTATATGTAAATTATAACAGGAAGTGATGTCACAGTCACTGTGTTAATCACCTATGCTATATAAAGAGGTTTTTGCTCAGTAGCCCACTACCCCTTGATGAAGTCAGATGGACGAAACGCGTTGGGTGTACCTCAAGTGACTCTCCATTTTTAAAGATAAGCATTATTTTCTTATCTAGATAATTTATACGTTTTAATTTTTTTTTAATTGTTATTATATACGTTTTCCAGCCTCATTTGTATGTGCTTTTAGCCATTATATAAGATCTATTTTCAAAGCCCATTCGTTTTATAATTTTTTTTTTTTTAATAATTCCACTAAATAAATATTGTACCTTTTTTATATATATATATATATATATATATATATACGTATCCCTTTATTCTTCATATTTTTATCCTTAAAATTGCAGACACTGTCAGTCGCTAGCACCCCCACCTTCCTTCTACATTTTTAAAATATTAGGCAGCTTATCCCTGCCTTAAATTTGGGGTTCAGCTGACGCCTTATATAATTGAAGGCGTGTCTGCACTTTGGTATAAATTTAACCACACATCTGCTCTGTTCACATATACCTGTGGCGCCATACTCCTACTACCTCATATATATATATATATATATATATACACATACATACATATACACATATACACACACACATACACACAGTAGTTAAAAGCCTGTCAATATGACGGATACCAGGAGAAAAGGTCTGTGAAGATACTAGGAGGGACACTGGTGGTCATTCCAACCCGAACGCACGCTGCAATTTTTCGCAGCAGTGCGATCGGGTCTGAACTGTGCATGTGCCACGACCGAAATGCGCAGGTGTGTCGCTGCCCGGCGACTGGAAACGCTGGGCAGCATAGGAGCTTATGAAGAATGTGATCGCAGCAGCGATCGCAAGGTGATTGACAGCAAGAAGGCGTTTCTGGGTGGCAACTGACCGTTTTCTGGGAGTGCTGTGGAAAACGCAGGCGTGTCCAGGCATTTGCAGGGCGGGTGTCTGACGTCAATTCCGGGACCTGACAGGCTGAAGTGATTGCAGTGGCTGAGTAAGTTCAGAGCTACTCAGAAACTGCGCAAAAGCTTTTTGCACAGCTTCCCTGCACAAGCGATCGCAAACTTGCTATTCTAAAATACACTCCCCAATAGGTGGCGACTATCTGATCGCACAGCTGCAAAAAAACTGCTACCGTGCGATCAACTGGGAATGACCCCCACTGTGCATATTTACAAAGACAGGGATTATTCATGCAGTATAGCACCGACACTGATCCAGGGATTAGAGCAGCACGTACTGTGCGCCTGCAATCAGGTGCTCCTTAATTATCATGTGCTATGTTCATCCAATCAGAGCTTAGCACATGCTCCTTTGACCCTTTGTTGATTATTGCTGTACGAGCAGTGAGTCCTGCAGGGAGATCCCTGGGCCTTGCTGGTCTCAGCAGATGAACTGCTCAAGACTGCTCCATCATACATCAAACGGGACTTGCTTGATGCATATAGAGGGCGGGTGTCTGTAGGCCAGCTCTGCTAGCACAGCACAGTGCAGCAGTGTGCTTCAGCCGGGGGGCCCCATTTGAAAAGGGGGCCTGGGTTACAGTGTCCCTGTGCCCTCCTCCCCCCCCCCTTATTCCGGCTCTGGGGTGCAGTGTGCATATAGGGTCAGTACATGGTGGGGGCGCAGTGTACATAGCGGGTGTGTGTGTGTGTGCGTGCGTGTGTGTGTGTGTGTGTCCAGTGGCTGCCGGTGGTACCACAGAGGTGAGGAGCAGCATTAAATTAATGTAACCGTAATTGGGGATCAAACAAAAGAATATAAAATCCAGGCAATTTTGAATATAAAAGGTTGCTATAAATGGCAACTGCCGCACCCAAAACCTACCTTTACCCCCCACTCTCTCTCCAGTACCCCCTCTCTATATTCAGCAAGTGTGAAACAGTCAGACCAGTGTTTTTATGTAATTAGCACCGGTGCACTTAACAGAGGTGAGGAGCACATATATATATATATATATATATATATATATATTATATACACACACCTATATATATATATATAGAGAGAGAGAGAGAGAGAGAGAGAGAGAGAGAGAGAGAGAGAGAGAGAGAGAGAGAGAGAGAGAGATGTGCGGCACTTTTCGTGTTTTGTGTTTTGGTTTTAATTCCCTTTTCATGTTTTGGTTTTAGATTGGTGTTGCAAAACCACCCTTTGGTGTTTTGGTTTTGGTTTTGGATCTGGATAATTTTTGAAAAAAAACATAAAAATTGCTAAAATCACAGGATTTTGGGGTGATTTTGATCCTACGATATTATTAACATCAATAATATTCATTTCCACTCATTTCCAGTCCATTCTGAACACCTCACACCTCACAATATTGGGGGTCATTCCGAGTTGATCGCTAGCTGCTGTTGTTCGCTGCGTAGCGATCAGTGAAAAAAACGGCTAATCTGCGCATGCGTATGCACCGTACAGGTACAAAGAGCATTGTGGTTTTGCACAGTTTCTAGCGATACATTCAGTTGCACAGCCGATCGCAAGAAGATTGACAGGAAGAGGGCATTTCTGGGTGTCAACTACCATTTTCTGGGAGTGTTTGGAAAAACGCAGGCGTGGCCGGATCACTACCGTGTCACTCATTGCAGCAATCATCGTATAGGATAAGTAACTACAAGTCTGGTCTTGTTTTCCACAAAATGTGTTTGCAGGCACTCTGCTGCACAGGCGTTAGCGCTCCTGCAAAAGTGAAAATATACTCCCCCGTGGGCAGCGACTATGAGTTTGGACGGCTGCTAAAAACTGCTAGTGAGCGATCAACTCGGAATGAACCCCATTGTTTTTAGGCCAAAATGTTGCACCAAGGTGGCTGTATGACTAAGCTAAGCGACACAAGTGTGCGGCACAAACACCTGGCCCATCTAGGCGTGGCACTGCAGTGGCAGACAGGATGGCAGATATAAAAAAAGGCCCCAAACAACACATCATGCAAAGATGTAAAAGAGGTGCAATGAGGTAGCTGTAATGACTAAGCTAAGTGACACAAACAATTGGCCCATCTAGGAGTGGTACTGCAGTGTCAGACAGGATGGCACTTTAAAAAACTAGTCCCCAAACAGCACATGATGCAAAGAAGAAAAAGAAGTGCACCGAGGTTGCTCTATGACTAAGCTAAGCGACACAACCACCTGACCCATCTAGTAGTGGATAGCAGTGGCTGAATGTCGAAAGGGGTCCACAATTTTTCAGTCCACTGGTAGCATCTCCTGCACGACCCTTTCATTTTTCAAAAATTCTGCAATTGGTGGACTTATACGGCAGTACCCCTGAACTAATTAAACAGTACCCCTGGACTTATACGGCAGTTTCAGACAGGATGGCACTTTAAAAAACTATGCCCCAAACAGCACATAATGCAAAGAAGAAAAAGAGGTGCACCAAGGTTGCTGTATGACTAAGCTAAGCGACACAAGTGTGCGGCACAAACACCTGGCCCATCTAGGAGTGGCACTGCAGTGGCAGACAGGATGGCACTTAAAAAACTAGGCCCCAAACAGCACATCATGCAAAGAAGAAAAAGAGGTGCAATGAGGTAGCTGTATGACTAAGCTACGCGACACAAACAATTGGCCCATCTAGGAGTGGCATTGCAGTGTCAGATAGGATGGCACTTCAAAAAAAATAGTACCCAAACAGCACATCATGCCAAGAAGTAAAAGAGGGCAATGAGGTACCTGTAAGACTAAGCTAAGCGACACAAGTGTGCTGCACTGCAGTCCCACTGCACTAATGGTGGATACCGGACGCGCGGCTAACACCAGCATAGTTGTTATGGCTTCAGTAATCCGCTTTGCAGCAGTATATATATATATACCACCCCTTGATGAAGTCCATGAGGGACGAAACGCGTTGGGTGCTATTCTGATTTTACCTCAACCTCTTAAAGATAAGCTACCTCTCCCCTTTTTCATGTTTTATCCTGTGTATTTTTTACCCTATTTTTCTGTGTTTTTATGTACCCTTTATGAATTTTTTGGCATATGTGGCTCTGACCTTTTTTCTTTTAGCTTAGCCTTTTGCTCCTTTTTTATATAACATTTCTTGAGTAGGCTGCATTTGTTTATATTTTACATATTACCCCCTTTTTTTAGTGCTTTGTCTTTTGAAATTAAATTATTTACCTTTTTCAACACCTGGTTTTATATCATTTATTAGACACCTTTGGTCGCTTGCTATAACCTCATCCCCCTGCACCATATATATATATATATATATATATAGCAGTATCACTGGAATTATATGGCAGTACCACTGGACATATATGGCAGGATCACTGGACTGGACTTATACGCCAGTACCACTGGAATTATATGGCAGGATCACTGGATTTATATGCCAGTACCACTGCAATTATATGGCAGGATCACTGGAATTATACGGAAGGATCACTGGATTTATACGCCAGTACCACTGGAATTATAAGGCAGGATCACTAGATTTATACGGCAGTACTGCAGGACATGTACAGCAGTTTCAATGGTCATATACGGCAGTATCATTCACTGGACATATACGGCAGTATCACTGGACTTGACTTATACACCAGTACCAATGTAATTATACGGCAGGATCACTGGATTTATACGCCAGTACCACTGGAATTATATGGCAGGATCACTGGATTTGTACGGCAGTACCGCTGGACATATACGGCAGTATCAATGGACATATACGGCAGGATCACTGGAATTATACGGCAGGATCACTGGAATTATATGGCAGGATCACTGGAATTATATGGCAGGATCACTGGATTTATACTGCAGTACCGGAGGACATATATGGCAGTATCAATGGACATATACGGCAGGATCGCTCGACATGTACAGCAGTACCACTGGACATACAGTATAGTGCAGTATCAATGGACATATACGGCAGCACAGGGACACCACCACTGGACTGATGCAGAACAGCACAGCACCACTGCAATGGACTGGATACAGCAGCACTGGACATATGGCAGCAGAGGACACCACCACTGTGACTGGACTGATGCAGCACAACCCACCACCACTGGACTGATGCAGCACAACACACAGGGCCGGCGCTACCACTAGGCCGCTTTAGGCAGCTGCCTATGGGCGCCGGCATTTTAAGTAGAGATGAGCGGGTTCGGTTCCTCTGAATCCGAACCCGCCCGAACTTCAGGTTTTTTACACGGGTCCGAGCAGGCTCGGATCTTCCCGCCTTGCTCGGCTAACCCGAGCGCGCCCGAACGTCATCATCACGCTGTCGGATTCTCGCGAGGCTCGGATTCTATCGCGAGACTCGGATTCTATATAAGGAGCCGCGCGTCGCCGCCATTTTCACACGTGCATTGAGAGTCATAGGGAGAGGACGTGGCTGGCGTCCTCTCCGTTTAGAGAAGAGAGAGACACAGTATTTTCGGGGAGCATTATTAGGAGGAGTACTACTGTATACTACTATACTACTTGCTGAAGTGATATTTATAGATTAGATAGTGTGACTGTAAGTGTATTATCTGACTTGTGGGGGAGACACTGACAGTGGGGAGCAGTTAGAGTCTGAGAGCAGGACTCAGGAGTACATATAACGTACAGTGCACACTTTTGCTGCCAGAGTCAGTGCCACACTGCCATTGTTGTGACCACACTGACCACCAGTATAATAATATATTTTGTGATTGTCTGCTTAGGCCTCGGAGTACTAGTTGCAAGTTGCAACGTGACCTGTCCTGAAGTGACCACCAGTTTAATAATCAATCACCACCAGTTTAATATATATATATATATATATATATAAAATTGTATATAATATATATATATATATATATATATAATATTGTATACCACCTACCCGTGGTTTTTTTTTTTTCATTCTTCTTTATACATACTACTATAGTAGCTTACTGTAGCAGTCTGCGGTGCTGTGCTGACCTGACAGTGTCCAGCAGGTCCGTCATCAGTCATTACATAATAAATATATATAGTACCTGTCCGGCTGCAGTACTAGTGATATTATATTGATTTCATCTCATTATCAATAATTTATCATCCAGTCTAGACTCTATATTAGCAGCAGACACAGTACGTTAGTCCACGGCTGTAGCTACCTCTGTGTCGGCACTCGGCAGTCCATCCATAATTGTATACCACATACCACCTACCCGTGTTTTTTTTTTTTCTTTCTTCTTTGTACATACTACTATAGAGTATAGTAGCTTACTGTAGCAGTCTGCGGTGCTGCTGAGCTGACAGTGTCCAGCAGGTCCGTCATCAGTCATCATTACCTAATAAATATATTATCTACCTGTCCGGCTGCAGTACTAGTGATATTATATATACATACATATATATATTGATTTCATCTCATTATCAATCATCCAGTCTATATTAGCAGCAGACACAGTACGTTAGTCCACGGCTGTAGCTACCTCTGTGTCGGCACTCGGCAGTCCATCCATAATTGTATACCACCTACCCGTGGTTTTTTTTTTTCTTTCTTCTTTGTACATACTACTATAGTATAGTAGCTTACTGTAGCAGTCTGCGGTGCTGCTGAGCTGACAGTGTCCAGCAGGTCCGTCATCAGTCATCATTACCTAATAAATATATTATCTACCTGTCCGGCTGCAGTACTAGTGATATTATATATACATACATATATATATTGATTTCATCTCATTATCAATCATCCAGTCTATATTAGCAGCAGACACAGTACGTTAGTCCACGGCTGTAGCTACCTCTGTGTCGGCACTCGGCAGTCCATCCATAATTGTATACCACCTACCCGTGGTTTTTTTTTTTCTTTCTTCTTTGTACATACTACTATAGAGTATAGTAGCTTACTGTAGCAGTCTGCGGTGCTGCTGAGCTGACAGTGTCCAGCAGGTCCGTCATCAGTCATCATTACCTAATAAATATATTATCTACCTGTCCGGCTGCAGTACTAGTGATATTATATATACATACATATATATATTGATTTCATCTCATTATCAATCATCCAGTCTATATTAGCAGCAGACACAGTACGTTAGTCCACGGCTGTAGCTACCTCTGTGTCGGCACTCGGCAGTCCATCCATAATTGTATACCACCTACCCGTGGTTTATTTTTTTCTTTCTTCTTTGTACATACTACTATAGTATAGTAGCTTACTGTAGCAGTCTGCGGTGCTGCTGAGCTGACAGTGTCCAGCAGGTCCGTCATCAGTCATCATTACCTAATAAATATATTATCTACCTGTCCGGCTGCAGTACTAGTGATATTATATATACATACATATATATATTGATTTCATCTCATTATCAATCATCCAGTCTATATTAGCAGCAGACACAGTACGTTAGTCCACGGCTGTAGCTACCTCTGTGTCGGCACTCGGCAGTCCATCCATAATTGTATACCACCTACCCGTGGTTTTTTTTTTTCTTTCTTCTTTGTACATACTACTATAGAGTATAGTAGCTTACTGTAGCAGTCTGCGGTGCTGCTGAGCTGACAGTGTCCAGCAGGTCCGTCATCAGTCATCATTACCTAATAAATATATTATCTACCTGTCCGGCTGCAGTACTAGTGATATTATATATACATACATATATATATTGATTTCATCTCATTATCAATCATCCAGTCTATATTAGCAGCAGACACAGTACGTTAGTCCACGGCTGTAGCTACCTCTGTGTCGGCACTCGGCAGTCCATCCATAATTGTATACCACCTACCCGTGGTTTTTTTTTTTCTTTCTTCTTTGTACATACTACTATAGAGTATAGTAGCTTACTGTAGCAGTCTGCGGTGCTGCTGAGCTGACAGTGTCCAGCAGGTCCGTCATCAGTCATCATTACCTAATAAATATATTATCTACCTGTCCGGCTGCAGTACTAGTGATATTATATATACATACATATATATATTGATTTCATCTCATTATCAATCATCCAGTCTATATTAGCAGCAGACACAGTACGTTAGTCCACGGCTGTAGCTACCTCTGTGTCGGCACTCGGCAGTCCATCCATAATTGTATACCACCTACCCGTGTTTTTTTTTTCTTTCTTCTTTGTACATACTACTATAGTATAGTAGCTTACTGTAGCAGTCTGCGGTGCTGCTGAGCTGACAGTGTCCAGCAGGTCCGTCATCAGTCATCATTACCTAATAAATATATTATCTACCTGTCCGGCTGCAGTACTAGTGATATTATATATACATACATATATATATTGATTTCATCTCATTATCAATCATCCAGTCTATATTAGCAGCAGACACAGTACGTTAGTCCACGGCTGTAGCTACCTCTGTGTCGGCACTCGGCAGTCCATCCATAATTGTATACCACCTACCCGTGTTTTTTTTTTTTTCTTTCTTCTTTGTACATACTACTATAGTATAGTAGCTTACTGTAGCAGTCTGCGGTGCTGCTGAGCTGACAGTGTCCAGCAGGTCCGTCATCAGTCATCATTACCTAATAAATATATTATCTACCTGTCCGGCTGCAGTACTAGTGATATTATATATACATACATATATATATTGATTTCATCTCATTATCAATCATCCAGTCTATATTAGCAGCAGACACAGTACGTTAGTCCACGGCTGTAGCTACCTCTGTGTCGGCACTCGGCAGTCCATCCATAATTGTATACCACCTACCCGTGGTTTTTTTTTTCTTTCTTCTTTGTACATACTACTATAGTATAGTAGCTTACTGTAGCAGTCTGCGGTGCTGCTGAGCTGACAGTGTCCAGCAGGTCCGTCATCAGTCATCATTACCTAATAAATATATTATCTACCTGTCCGGCTGCAGTACTAGTGATATTATATATACATACATATATATATTGATTTCATCTCATTATCAATCATCCAGTCTATATTAGCAGCAGACACAGTACGTTAGTCCACGGCTGTAGCTACCTCTGTGTCGGCACTCGGCAGTCCATCCATAATTGTATACCACCTACCCGTGGTTTTTTCTTTTCTTTCTTCTTTGTACATACTACTATAGTATAGTAGCTTACTGTAGCAGTCTGCGGTGCTGCTGAGCTGACAGTGTCCAGCAGGTCCGTCATCAGTCATCATTACCTAATAAATATATTATCTACCTGTCCGGCTGCAGTACTAGTGATATTATATATACATACATATATATATATTGATTTCATCTCATTATCATCCAGTCTATATTAGCAGCAGACACAGTACGGTAGTCCACGGCTGTAGCTACCTCTGTGTCGGCACTCGGCAGTCCATCCATAATTGTATACCACCTACCCGTGGTTTTTTTTTTCTTTCTTCTTTGTACATACTACTATAGTATAGTAGCTTACTGTAGCAGTCTGCGGTGCTGCTGAGCTGACAGTGTCCAGCAGGTCCGTCATCAGTCATCATTACCTAATAAATATATTATCTACCTGTCCGGCTGCAGTACTAGTGATATTATATATACATACATATATATATATATTGATTTCATCTCATTATCATCCAGTCTATATTAGCAGCAGACACAGTACGGTAGTCCACGGCTGTAGCTACCTGTGTCGGCACTCGGCAGTCCATCCATAAGTATACTAGTATCCATCCATCTCCATTGTTTGCCTGAGGTGCCTTTTAGTTGTGCCTATTAAAATATGGAGAACAAAAATGTTGAGGTTCCAAAATTAGGGAAAGATCAAGATCCACTTCCACCTCGTGCTGAAGCTGCTGCCACTAGTCATGGCCGAGACGATGAAATGCCAGCAACGTCGTCTGCCAAGGCCGATGCCCAATGGCATAGTACAGAGCATGTCAAATCCAAAACACCAAATATCAGTAAAAAAAGGACTCCAAAACCAAAAATAAAATTGTCGGAGGAGAAGCGTAAACTTGCCAATATGCCATTTACCACACGGAGTGGCAAGGAACGGCTGAGGCCCTGGCCTATGTTCATGGCTAGTGGTTCAGCTTCACAGGAGGATGGAAGCACTCAGCCTCTCACTAGAAAACTGAAAAGACTCAAGCTGGCAAAAGCACCGCAAAGAACTGTGCGTTCTTCGAAATCCCAAATCCACAAGGAGAGTCCAATTGTGTCGGTTGCGATGCCTGACCTTCCCAACACTGGACGTGAAGAGCATGCGCCTTCCACCATTTGCACGCCCCCTGCAAGTGCTGGAAGGAGCACCCGCAGTCCAGTTCCTGATAGTCAGATTGAAAATGTCAGTGTTGAAGTACACCAGGATGAGGAGGATATGGGTGTTGCTGGCGCTGGGGAGGAAATTGACAAGGAGGATTCTGATGGTGAGGTGGTTTGTTTAAGTCAGGCACCCGGGGAGACACCTGTTGTCCGTGGGAGGAATAGGGCCGTTGACATGCCTGGTGAAAATACCAAAAAAATCAGCTCTTCGGTGTGGAAGTATTTCACCAGAAATGCGGACAACATTTGTCAAGCCGTGTGTTGCCTTTGTCAAGCTGTAATAAGTAGGGGTAAGGACGTTAACCACCTCGGAACATCCTCCCTTATACGTCACCTGCAGCGCATTCATAATAAGTCAGTGACAAGTACAAAAACTTTGGGTGACAGCGGAAGCAGTCCACTGACCAGTAAATCCCTTCCTCTTGTAACCAAGCTCACGCAAACCACCCCACCACCAACTCCCTCAGTGTCAATTTCCTCCTTCCCCAGGAATGCCAATAGTCCTGCAGGCCATGTCACTGGCAATTCTGACGAGTCCTCTCCTGCCTGGGATTCCTCCGATGCATCCTTGCGTGTAACGCCTACTGCTGCTGGCGCTGCTGTTGTTGCTGCTGGGAGTCGATGGTCATCCCAGAGGGGAAGTCAGAAGACCACTTGTACTACTTCCAGTAAGCAATTGACTGTCCAACAGTCCTTTGCGAGGAAGATGAAATATCACAGCAGTCATCCTGCTGCAAAGCGGATAACTGAGGCCTTGGCATCCTGGGTGGTGAGAAACGTGGTTCCAGTATCCATCATTACTGCAGAGCCAACTAGAGACTTGTTGGAGGTACTGTGTCCCCGGTACCAAATACCATCTAGGTTCCATTTCTCTAGGCAGGCGATACCGAAAATGTACACAGACCTCAGAAAAAGAGTCACCAGTGTCCTAAAAAATGCAGCTGTACACAATGTCCACTTAACCACGGACATGTGGACAAGTGGAGCAGGGCAGGGTCAGGACTATATGACTGTGACAGCCCACTGGGTAGATGTATGGACTCCAGCCGCAAGAACAGCAGCGGCGGCACCAGTAGCAGCATCTCGCAAACGACAACTCTTTCCTAGGCAGGCTACGCTTTGTATCACCGGTTTCCAGAATACGCACACAGCTGAAAACCTCTTACGGCAACTGAGGAAGATCATCGCGGAATGGCTTACCCCAATTGGACTCTCCTGTGGATTTGTGGCATCGGACAACGCCAGCAATATTGTGTGTGCATTAAATATGGGCAAATTCCAGCACGTCCCATGTTTTGCACATACCTTGAATTTGGTGGTGCAGAATTTTTTAAAAAACGACAGGGGCGTGCAAGAGATGCTGTCGGTGGCCAGAAGAATTGCGGGACACTTTCGGCGTACAGGCACCACGTACAGAAGACTGGAGCACCACCAAAAACTACTGAACCTGCCCTGCCATCATCTGAAGCAAGAAGTGGTAACGAGGTGGAATTCAACCCTCTATATGCTTCAGAGGTTGGAGGAGCAGCAAAAGGCCATTCAAGCCTATACAATTGAGCACGATATAGGAGGTGGAATGCACCTGTCTCAAGTGCAGTGGAGAATGATTTCAACGTTGTGCAAGGTTCTGATGCCCTTTGAACTTGCCACACGTGAAGTCAGTTCAGACACTGCCAGCCTGAGTCAGGTCATTCCCCTCATCAGGCTTTTGCAGAAGAAGCTGGAGACATTGAAGGAGGAGCTAACACGGAGCGATTCCGCTAGGCATGTGGGACTTGTGGATGGAGCCCTTAATTCGCTTAACAAGGATTCACGGGTGGTCAATCTGTTGAAATCAGAGCACTACATTTTGGCCACCGTGCTCGATCCTAGATTTAAAGCCTACCTTGGATCTCTCTTTCCGGCAGACACAAGTCTGCTGGGGTTGAAAGACCTGCTGGTGAGAAAATTGTCAAGTCAAGCGGAACGCGACCTGTCAACATCTCCTCCTTCACATTCTCCCGCAACTGGGGGTGCGAGGAAAAGGCTCAGCAGAATTCCGAGCCCACCCGCTGGCGGTGATGCAGGGCAGTCTGGAGCGACTGCTGATGCTGACATCTGGTCCGGACTGAAGGACCTGACAACGATTACGGACATGTCGTCTACTGTCACTGCATATGATTCTCTCACCATTGAAAGAATGGTGGAGGATTATATGAGTGACCACATCCAAGTAGGCACGTCACACAGTCCGTACTTATACTGGCAGGAAAAAGAGGCAATTTGGAGGCCCTTGCACAAACTGGCTTTATTCTACCTAAGTTGCCCTCCCACAAGTGTGTACTCCGAAAGAATGTTTAGTGCCGCCGCTCACCTTGTCAGCAATCGGCGTACGAGGTTACATCCAGAAAATGTGGAGAAGATGATGTTCATTAAAATGAATTATAATCAATTCCTCCGTGGAGACATTGACCAGCAGCAATTGCCTCCACAAAGTACACAGGGAGCTGAGATGGTGGATTCCAGTGGGGACGAATTGATAATCTGTGAGGAGGGGGATGTACACGGTGATATATCGGAGGATGATGATGAGGTGGACATCTTGCCTCTGTAGAGCCAGTTTGTGCAAGGAGAGATTAATTGGTTCTTTTTTGGTGGGGGTCCAAACCAACCCGTCATTTCAGTCACAGTCGTGTGGCAGACCCTGTCACTGAAATGATGGGTTGGTTAAAGTGTGCATGTCCTGTTTATACAACATAAGGGTGGGTGGGAGGGCCCAAGGACAATTCCATCTTGCACCTCTTTTTTCTTTAATTTTTCTTTGCGTCATGTGCTGTTTGGGGATGGTTTTTTGGAAGGGACATCCTGCGTGACACTGCAGTGCCACTCCTAGATGGGCCCGGTGTTTGTGTCGGCCACTAGGGTCGCTTATCTTACTCACACAGCTACCTCATTGCGCCTCTTTTTTTCTTTGCGTCATGTGCTGTTTGGGGAGGGTTTTTTGGAAGGGACATCCTGCGTGACACTGCAGTGACACTCCTAGATGGGCCCGGTGTTTGTGTCGGCCACTAGGGTCGCTTATCTTACTCACACAGCTACCTCATTGCGCCTCTTTTTTTCTTTGCGTCATGTGCTGTTTGGGGAGGGTTTTTTGGAAGGGACATCCTGCGTGACACTGCAGTGACACTCCTAGATGGGCCCGGTGTTTGTGTCGGCCACTAGGGTCGCTTATCTTACTCACACAGCTACCTCATTGCGCCTCTTTTTTTCTTTGCGTCATGTGCTGTTTGGGGAGGGTTTTTTGGAAGGGACATCCTGCGTGACACTGCAGTGACACTCCTAGATGGGCCCGGTGTTTGTGTCGGCCACTAGGGTCGCTTATCTTACTCACACAGCTACCTCATTGCGCCTCTTTTTTTCTTTGCGTCATGTGCTGTTTGGGGAGGGTTTTTTGGAAGGGACATCCTGCGTGACACTGCAGTGACACTCCTAGATGGGCCCGGTGTTTGTGTCGGCCACTAGGGTCGCTTATCTTACTCACACAGCTACCTCATTGCGCCTCTTTTTTTCTTTGCGTCATGTGCTGTTTGGGGAGGGTTTTTTGGAAGGGACATCCTGCGTGACACTGCAGTGACACTCCTAGATGGGCCCGGTGTTTGTGTCGGCCACTAGGGCCGCTTATCTTACTCACACAGCTACCTCATTGCGCCTCTTTTTTTCTTTGCGTCATGTGCTGTTTGGGGAGGGTTTTTTGGAAGGGACATCCTGCGTGACACTGCAGTGACACTCCTAGATGGGCCCGGTGTTTGTGTCGGCCACTAGGGTCGCTTATCTTACTCACACAGCTACCTCATTGCGCCTCTTTTTTTCTTTGCGTCATGTGCTGTTTGGGGAGGGTTTTTTGGAAGGGACATCCTGCGTGACACTGCAGTGACACTCCTAGATGGGCCCGGTGTTTGTGTCGGCCACTAGGGTCGCTTATCTTACTCACACAGCTACCTCATTGCGCCTCTTTTTTTCTTTGCGTCATGTGCTGTTTGGGGAGGGTTTTTTGGAAGGGACATCCTGCGTGACACTGCAGTGCCACTCCTAGATGGGCCCGGTGTTTGTGTCGGCCACTAGGGTCGCTTATCTTACTCACACAGCTACCTCATTGCGCCTCTTTTTTTCTTTGCGTCATGTGCTGTTTGGGGAGGGTTTTTTGGAAGGGACATCCTGCGTGACACTGCAGTGACACTCCTAGATGGGCCCGGTGTTTGTGTCGGCCACTAGGGTCGCTTATCTTACTCACACAGCTACCTCATTGCGCCTCTTTTTTTCTTTGCGTCATGTGCTGTTTGGGGAGGGTTTTTTGGAAGGGACATCCTGCGTGACACTGCAGTGACACTCCTAGATGGGCCCGGTGTTTGTGTCGGCCACTAGGGTCGCTTAGCTTAGTCATCCAGCGACCTAGGTGCAAATTTTAGGACTAAAAATAATATTGTGAGCTGTGAGGTATTCAGAATAGACTGAAAATGAGTGTAAATTATGGTTTTTGAGGTTAATAATACTTTGGGATCAAAATGACCCCCAAATTCTATGATTTAAGCTGTTTTTTAGTGTTTTTTGAAAAAAACACCCGAATCCAAAACACACCCGAATCCGACAAAAAAAATTCGGTGAGGTTTTGCCAAAACGCGGTCGAACCCAAAACACGGCCGCGGAACCGAACCCAAAACCAAAACACAAAACCCGAAAAATTTCCGGCGCTCATCTCTAATTTTAAGGGCGGTGCAGAGTAAAAAAAAAAAAAAAACAATGTAAGGCCACCGCGTCCCAGCTCACCAGGTGTCTTCCCTCCTGCTCCTTTACTGCTGCGTCGCTCACTCCCCCCCTCCCTTCTCATACCCGCCCCGATGTCCAGGGGTGGCACATTCACCCAGGGAGGAAAGGACTTCTTCCCCTAACGGCACATCCGTCACCCCTCGCAGCGCGACCTGACCGGCGGCAGTTAGAAGAGCAGAAGGTGCGGGACAGGAGGAGGGGGTCAGAGTGCCAGGCACATATTTTTAGCAGGCAGCCGGCGGTGATCAGGAGGAGCCAGGCTGACTGATAAGCTGCCAGTGGCGTAACTACTGCCCCCGCTGCGGGGGCGCCACTGACTTAGCACAGATTGACATGCGGACGAGCGTCCGCATGTCAATCTGCGGTCTCCTTCCCTCCGCTGCTGTAAGGAGGGACACGGAGGGCACAGCGCGCGCGTCTCCCGTGTCCCTCCTGGCTCTCCGGCCGGTCTAAAGGAAGTGCCGTTCGTAGGCTCTGATTGGCTCACGAACCGGCACTTCCTTTATTAGACCGGCCGGAGAGCCAGGAGGGACACGGGAGAGGTGCGCGCTGTGCCCTCAGTGTCCCTGGGGGGGGGGGGGGGGGAGAGAGCAGGCACTGTGGGTGAATATCTGGCACTGGGGGGAGCAGGCACTGAGGGGGCATATGTGGCACTGTGGGGGAATATCTGGCACTGGGGATATATACCTGGCACTGTGGGGGAATATCTGGCACTGGGGGGAGCAGGCACTGAGGGGGCAAATGTGGCACTGTGGCGGAATATCTGGCACTGGGGGGAGCAGGCACTGAGGGGGCAAATGTGGCACTGTGGGGGAATATCTGGCACTGGGGGGAGCAGGCACTGAGGGGGCATATGTGGCACTGTGGGGGAATATCTGGCACTGGGGATATATACCTGGCACTGTGGGGGAATATCTGGCTCTGGGGGGAGCAGGCACTGAGGGGGCAAATGTGGCACTGTGGGGGAATATCTGGCACTGGGGGGAGCAGACACTGAGGGGGCATATGTGGCACTGTGGGGGAATATCTGGCACTGGGGGGAGCAGGCACTGAGGGGGCATATGTGGCACTGTGGGGGAATATCTGGCACTGGGGATATATACCTGGCACTGTGGGGGAATATCTGGCACTGTGGGGAGCAGGCACTGAGGGGGCAAATGTGGCACTGTGGGGGAATATCTGGCACTGGGGGGAGCAGGCACTGAGGGGGCATATGTGGCACTGTGGGGGAATATCTGGCACTGGGGATATATACCTGGCACTGTGGGGGAATATCTGGCTCTGGGGGGAGCAGGCACTGAGGGGGCAAATGTGGCACTGTGGGGGAATATCTGGCACTGGGGGGAGCAGGCACTGAGGGGGCATATGTGGCACTGTGGGGGAATATCTGGCACTGGGGGGAGCAGGCACTGAGGGGACATATGTGGCACTGTGGGGGAATATCTGGCACTGGGGGCATATACCTGGCACTGTGGGGGAATATCTGGCACTGGGGGCATATGTGGCACTGGGGGGGGGGGGTATATTTGGCACTGGGGGCATGTACCTGGCACTGTGGGGGAATATCTGGCACTGGGGGCATATGTGGCACTGGGAGCACGGCCCTAGCAACAAGCACTACCCCCTAGCAACGAGCATGACACCCAGTGCATGAAACCCCTGGCAACGAGCATGACACCCTGAGCATGAAAATCTCTGGCACCGTGCATGGAACCAAGAGCATGAAACCCCTGGCAACGAGCAGGTAATTTAAAAGTAATTAGAAGCCTTACCGTAGGACTTAATGTGTAATGGGCATTACGGTGTGTGGCATAATGTATCACGGACATTGCAGTGTGTGTCATAATGTGTCAGGCATTACGGTGTGTTGTATACTATATCACGGGCATTGTGGTATGTGGTATAATGTCTCAGGATCATTGCGGTGTGTGTCATACTGTGTCACAGACATTGTATGTGCTATAATGTATCCGGCGCATTGTAGTGTGTAGCATAATGTATAACGGGCATTGCGATTCCTGTCATAATGTGTCACAGGCATTACGGTGTGTGGCATAATGTGTCGGGGGCATTACGGTGTGTGCATTATTGTGTGTGGCATAATGTCTAAGGGCCACTGCAGTATGTGGCATAATGTATACTGGGCATTACTATAAGGAGGAAAAATGACAAATAATGTAAGGGGCATGAATCAGGATTATTTTTCTTTCCTGTGGTGGCTAACGTCTGGGCGTGCAGGTTGCAAAACTGAGGTATAAGGTAGTCTTTTCCTGCAATACCACGCCCCTTTATGTGAAGCCACGCCCATTTAAACGAAGCCACGCCCCAAAGGCGCGCATGTTTGTCCCTTTGCTAGTGCCAATTATGGGGGGGGGGGGGGGGGGGGGGGGCCGCCGAAGAATTTTTTGGCTTGGGGGAGAAAAATTTCTAGTTACGCCACTGTAAGCTGCTGCTGGTCGGGGCTGTACAGGGGGACGGATCTGCAGTTAGTGGAGTAAGTCCTTTCCTGTCGTCCCTGGGTGAAGGTGCCGCCCCCGGTTTTTTTTTTTTTTATGGTGGAAATCGCGCCTGCGGCAGCCGCTAGTTGCAAATAGGGGGAGCTGCAGCAGAAGCGCACAGCTCCTCTCAGCAGTAATAATTTGTGGGGCTTTGTGACAGAGCCGGGTGAGCGCAGGGTAGTGGAGCCGGGGTAACGGTGAGTCAATGACTATCTCCCAGCCGACGGGAAGGGTGGGGAGGTGAGCGCGGTGTGGTCTGTGTCTTTTGTTATTTGGGTGTGTGTTTGTCTGCAATATGTGTATGTATGTCTATACTCTGT
Organism: Pseudophryne corroboree; assembly: GCF_028390025.1. Lineage (NCBI taxonomy): Eukaryota > Metazoa > Chordata > Amphibia > Anura > Myobatrachidae > Pseudophryne > Pseudophryne corroboree. Next base: position 327,259,421 of record NC_086447.1, on the reverse strand, counting down.
GTGTATGTATGCTCTGTGTATGTGCTACTGTATGTGTGTCTATGTATGTATGTAAACTACTTTATATATTTATCTTGATGATGGGGGATGGTTGACCCAAAAACACTGTTGTTGTGTGTTGATATCCCGCCACAGGTGAGCACTGGCAGTTGTTTGTTTATATTCACATGAGTTAAGGGTTGCTGTCCCCCGCACATATTGAGTGCCTAGTAATTGACTTTATGCAGTGATGGGACCTGGGAGGCATTAAGTGTATTCTCGATGTGTTTTGTGTCTTTTACAGAGCTCAATTAATGATCTATTATATGTATATGTATATATATATATATATATATATATATACACACAGCAAAGGTACCCGGCACTCCCGTGGCATGTATTTATTTTTTATTTTATCATTTACACACATATATATATATATATATATATTATTTTTTTTTGGGGGGGGGGGGTTGCTGATGATTTGCCTAGGGTGCTGGGAAACCTTGCACCGGCCCTGACAACACAGCACCACTGGACTGGACTTATACAGCAGCACTGGACATATGGTAGCAGAGGACACCACCACTGTGACTGGACAGATGCAGCACAAGACACGGACACTGAGGACGGAGACACATCCTCTCTCTATACTCACCAATGCCGGAGTGAAAATGGGGGGGATGCGTGGCTCCTTATATGGAATCCAAACCCCCGCGAGAATCCGACAGCGGGATGATGACGTTTTGCTTCCTTCTGGTTTCCGAGTCAGGCGGGAAAACCTGAGCGTGACTCAGATCCGGGCCTGGGTGAGCTCATCTCTAATATATTTTGTGCAGGAGGAAGAGAAATGCAGAGGCACACTCCTAGCAGTAAGAACACTGATAGTAAGAATAATTAAAATAAAGCCTCACAATTAACAAGAAGTATAATTGAAGTCCTTAGCACACACTTGCACAAATATGCGAGCCCATGTACAGCGGCCAGGTGACTTCATCACATGGGTCCATAACATATTTCAGACCACATATTGATAAGGGCACTATTAAAGGATAAGTTTATATATTGTGATAGTATTAGGAATGTTAGGGACCCATGTGATGAAGTCACCTGGCCGTGGTACATGGGCCTGCATACTTGCGCAAATGTGTGCTAAGAATTTAAATTATACTCCATGTTAATTGTGAGGGTTTATTTTAATTATTCTTACTATCAGTGTTCTTCCTGCTAGGAGTGTGCATCTGCATCTCTCTTCCTTCAGCATAGTATTAAAAGCCTCAGCATGATAACTCCTCTTGACATCTTTAGCAATAGGGTGTGCAGTCCGGGGACCCCCCCCCCCCTCCTTTTTCACTCTGAATTTCTGTAATTCACAATCAGAGCTACCAGCTCTCCCCCCCCCCCCCCCCCCCAGCCCTTGAAGGTCCCTAGATTCATGGGGCCGTGGGCAGCTGCCCGGTGTACCTATACATTGAGATGGCCCTGTTCAATCCTCTTAAACTGTGCATCTAGAAAATTATATTGTCTTATATTCGTGATATTAATAGGTCAAAGTTTTGTTCTATCCTATCAATTTCATGTTGGATATAGGTACATCTACTACCTAGTATGCTTATACAGCCCGTCCCTCCCGCCGCCACAATCTACATAAAACATTACACTGAAAGTGATCCAAGATTGTCTGTACTCATAGTAAGACTGGCACCAGTACTCATACTGGCTGATTGTGAACAGCAAGAGCTGGGCTGGTCACACTGTAATCCCCCAGTGGCATCAGAGTCCCATCCTGTTAAGCATAGGACTACATACCCTAGGGGCCCACAAAAAAAAAAAAGTGGGCCCACTAGGAAATACCGCTCCATGCAATGGTACACTGAGACTACGGCTTGTGGGTGTTGGTGTAATAAATTATTAAATGTAAGAACTCAGTATTATAAGATGTGGCATTACTGATCACAGCATCTGCTGGTAGCCATAATCTTCTTGGGTATGCTGGCACTGTTATCAGCATACCCAAGGCTTCCAGAGCATGGTAGTAAAATATAGACCCCGTTAAAAAAAAAAAAAACATTTACTCCCTGAAATCCTCTTTAACCAAAGTTCTGTTCTCCTTATTCCAACTTTTACTCCATAAGATAAAAAGAAAAGAAAAAAACAAACTATATAGACAATGCATATTGAGGCTTGTTGAGCCATGATGAGAATGACAGTCTAGGACAACTGTCGCTAACTAACCAATACAGAGTGGACTGGATTCATCTTGAATAAGAAAGCCACTCTCTTTATTACTAGCGGTTAGGGCCCACACTGGGTTATCAATATTTTTAAGTGGCACTAGTAGTCCTAGCAGCACACTTGTACAACTCTAAGTAGAGAGCAATGCTGTAAACATGACTTCAATATGCTAAGCCTATAATTTTACAATCCTCCCCCACAACACCTCTCTAGGCGTTAGGAAAGTAAAATATTTACAAAAAGCATAATATTGATGCAGCGATATACATTTTTCTTTTGCATGCACAATATGAATATACAGTACTTAAAAATGACCCTTGCATCCTGTTCAAAATGAGCCCCAATATACCTTATGTATTAGATCAGTTTCTCAAACTCGGTCCTCAGGACCCATACAGTGCATGTTTTGCAGGTCTCCTCACGGAATCGCAAGTGAAATAATTAGCTCCACCTGTGGACCTGTCAGTGAGTAATAAATACACCTGTGCACCTGCTGGGTTACCTGGAAAACATTGAGGGTCCTGAGGATCAAGTTTGAGAACCTATGTATTAGATGAACTAAAAAAACAACAAAAAAAACACTTGTATTTAGGACCTGATTAATTAAGAGTTTGACCAGGCTGCAGCACCAGGGCAGATTTGTAATACAGACATTACTGCCTATATCTCTGATACCTGGTGAGTGACTCCTCTACAGGTCCTTTTTTCTATTTCTGCTGTGGCTAATTTGGCCTCCCCCCACCCAACTCCATTCTGCTGGTAACCGGAGCAGGTAAGTAGCTGTGCGGAAATGTAACAAGAATGCTTTCAGTATGGTGATCAGTGGTGGCTCCAGTAGTGGTGCTGCAGCACAGTCCAAAATTCAAACAGGGAAGACACACCAACTGCCACCCCAAACGCTGCCAAACATTGCCAGCCAGGACTCACTGGCAGTTGGTGTTGCTCCCCTATTTGAATTTTGAACTCTGCTGCAGTCCCACCTCTGGAGCCACTACAAATAGTGATTACTGTGATGCTTTCTAGAATGCACTCTGTATTGTGTGGTGGTCTGCATGATGTCCTCTGTATTGTATGGTAGTTACTAGGATATCTGTATTGTTTATTGATCACTAAGATGGAGGTCAGCTTAGCAACTGGCTAAAATGGCAGCAATACTAGTTGCATGTTGATCATGAACACTCTCAAGGCATGGAAATAGAAGTCCCTCTCTAGACAGTGGTGGTGATGGAGGGACATACTACACAGGTATTAGCTTATATATAGTACCAGATACGTGTGTTTGCTGTGTACTACTCACAACACTAAAACTTTCAAGAGGATCAAGCATCTTCTGCCAGGTGGCTAAAGGCAGGTAAGCAATGTAACAAAGCAATGAGGAAGGCTAGTCAGATGCTTGGCTGCATTGGGAGAGGAATCAGCAGCAGAAAGAAAGAAGTAATAATGCCACTGTATAGGTCATTGGTACGGCTTCATCTAGAATACTGTGTTCAGTTCTGGAGGCCATATCTTCAAAAGGATATTAATACATTAGAAACTGTACAAAGAAGGGCAACTAAAATGGTGCATTTCCTACATCACAAAACATACCCAGAAAGACTAAGAAATCTCAATATGTATAGTTTGGAGCAGAGAAGGGAAAGGGGGGACATGATAGAAACTTTCAAATATATCAAGGGGTTTAATAAAGTCCAGGAAGGAAACATTCTCCAAATGAAGAGAAGCAATAGGACACAAGGACATGCACTTGAGACTGGAGGGGGGCAGGTTCAGGGGAAATTTGAAGAAACATTAATTCACAGAAAGGGTAGTGGACAAGTGGAATAGCCTCAAATCAGAGGTGGTAGAGACTAAGACAGTAGAGCAATTTAAACATGCATGGGATAGACAAGACATACGGATATCATTACACAGAAATAAGGATCAAATAAGGTTTGAGATAAAAATATTGGGGGGGGAGGGGCAGACTAGATGGGGCAGACTAGATGGGCCAAGTGGTTCTTATCTGCCGTCAAATTCTATGTTTCTATGTTCATCATTTTAACCAGAAAACACTTTCTCAACACAATAATCCACCACCCAGGAAGAATTTGCTTTCCTAAACTCTCCCTGGGTCAAAAGTGAAATATTAGCAATCGTAGACAACTTCAAATTAGACAAGGCACATGGCTCAGGCAGCTGCAACCAATATTTAGAAATCTTCAAAATCAGATTGGGTTTCATGTTGACTTGGATGAAATTCCTAATTGTAAAATTCACCCTAATAAAATTACCATTTTCCTTAGCTTAGAGTTGGCCATATTGCAAGTTGCATCAAGCTCAGCAAGGGTAGCATCAGTGGCGTCACTAGTGGGGTGCAGGCCACACCGGGTAATACCATCCCAGTGGGTGACACCAAAATAGCACAGTTGCTTCACAGTGTGCATGAAGATCGTTGAGAGGTTGGGGGTGTGACCAGCTGCTACAATAGTGCTGGGCAAACCCCCAGTTTGAGAAGTAAGGGTGCGTGACATGCAGTCATGCCCCCAAAAGTCACACATAGGGGTGGGGGCTTCATGTACATGAGGCTATGCCCCTTTCGCATGCATATGCTGAAGGTGTATGCAAGGAGTTACATTACTTTCATATGAGCTGATCACAATTTATTTGTGCAATTGAAGGAGAGAACAACAACATATTGACTTATCATTATCTTTTTGGGACTAATGTGGCCAAGACATATTATTGCTGACTTATGCTGAATGTACTTTCTGTGCCTGAGAATAACAGCTGCAATTACTTGCTAAAGGACCAGGGTCATTGGCGATTGTTAGCAAAGGCTTTCTGTAAGAATAATCTGTGGCATAAATCTGCTGAGTTTCTTTTTATTTCTGAATGCAAAATTTGCTGAACTAATTACAAAGGAAGAGATGTATGAAACCCTCTAAAGGGGACAGGTGGAGGAGAAGTTGCCCATAGCAACCAATCAGCTTGTACTGTAGCTATATATAGTGCCACTATAATAGTCACCATTTTGTCAGAAATTAATTAACCTGCCAGTATGATTACGGCTGTAGGAGGAAGCCAAAAGGAAGAAACTACAAAATGCATACATACAGTACAGTGTCATGGTTATAATTCAGTTGTTTCCAACTCCAGTGCTGAGGCCCCCCAACAGGTCATGTCTTCAGAATTATTATATATGAAAATGGGAGGAGGAGGGGTGGGGGGTGGTTACTGGAATAGATTGTCACCTGTGCATGATTAGTGAAATCCATAAAATATGATAAATTGGGGTCACCTGAGTGGAGTTGAGAACCACTGTTGTGATTGAACAGTTCTCTGATTGCATAGCACTGGAGACCTTGTTTTGCTTTCTTAATAAAGGATATTATTGTATAAAAAAAAGTCTGTTGTTCTCCACAATCTATTGTAAAAAAATTTCTTAAAAGTATTTCAGAAGTGTCTTTAAATATATATGACACCTTACTATAAAGCTATATTAAAGAGTGTCATCTCTTCTAGGGGTAGACAGTTCCACCCAGGGTAATCCTACGCAGTCCACCCAAGATGGCTGCCTCACCTGGTACCTGTGAGGGTGGAATCCACAAACTATGGAAATTATTACCCAAAATGCCTATACCAATCCTGCATTATGCTTACTGTGCGCTCGAGGTTGTCTTTTATGTCTGTGTGGCTTGTCTATTGCTGTATTACTTAAATCTACTGCATTATGTGCAGGGGCATAACTAGAACTTTAGGGGCCACATAGCAAAATCATGAAAGCCCCCCTCCCCCTCCATTGTCACTACAGTGCTCCTTATGGGAGCAGGAGAGAGAGAGAGAGAGAGAGAGAGAGAGAGAGAGGAGTGAGTGAGAGAGAGATATACACACACAGGGGTGTTAAGGGAGAGAGAGAGGAGCAAAAAAGAGGCAGAGAGAGGGAGTTCAAGGAGAGAGAGAGAGTTTCATGGAAAAGATGGAATGAGAAATAGAGAAACAGGAGCGAGAGAGGATGTCAGGGAGAAAGAGAGAGAAATGAATGGGGGGGGGGGAGGGCATCAGCGAGAGAGAGAGAGAGAGAGAGTGTCAGAGAGAGAGAGAGAGAGAGAGAATGGGGATGAGGAAGAGAGAGTGAGGGGAGCAAGCAAGAGTGTCGGGGGGAGGGAGAGAGAAAGGTGGGGGAACAAAAGAGAGTGAGTGTCAGGGAGAGAAAGAGAGGGAGAGAGAGAACAAGAGAGAGAGAGGGTGTCAGGGTGGGAGAGAGAGTGTGTCAAGGAGAAATAGAGGGAGAGAGACAGTGTCGGGAGAGAGAGGGAGGGGGGCAGTATCAGGGAAAGAGAGGGAGAGGGGGGCAGTATCAGGGAGAGAGAGGGAGAGGGGGACAGTATCAGGGAGAGAGAGGGCGGGATGTACTATACTTCACCCCCCGCGTTAAGTGCCGTTTTCTCTCCATTCACAATCACCGCTCCGCTACCCGCCGCTTCCCCTTAGCTCCCCCGTCTGCTTTCTTATTACCCTCTCCCTCCTCTTCACCGCCGTGGCCACTGAGTTCTACTATCGCAGCACTCCCCCTGGCGATTGGCGCATGCGCACCACTCACTCTTTTTTTTTTTTCCGGGCATGCTCACATAGCCTTCCTTGACGGATCCTGGAGGATTTCTGTGCCGCAGTTGCAGCTTCCGGCCTTGCGCATGCGCCATCCACCATGGGGAGCGCTGCAAGAGGAGAACTCCGTGGCCGCGGCGATGATAGTGCATCCCGCCTTGAGGGAGAGAGTGTCAGGGCGGGATGTACTGTCCTTCGCCCCGCGTTCAGTGCCGTTTTCTCTCCGTTCACAATCACCGCTCCGCTGCCCGCCGCTTCCCCTTAGCTCCCCCGTCTGCTTTCTTATTTCCCTCTCCCTCCTCTTCACCGCCGCGGCCACTGAGTTCTACTATCGCAGCGCTCTCCCTGGCGGTTGGCGCATGTGCACCACTCACTTTTTTTTTTTCGGGCATGCGCACATAGCCTTCCTGGACGGATCCTGGAGGCTTCCTGCGCTGCAGTTGCAGCTTCCAGCCTTGCTCATGCGCCCACCGCCATGGGGAGCGCTGCGAGAGGAGAACTCCGTGGCGGTGAAGAGGAGGGAGAGGGAAATAAGAAAGTAGATGGGGGAGTTAAGGGGAAGTGGCGGGCAGCGGAGCGGTGAGTGTGAACGGAGAGAAAACGGCACTTAACTGGGGGGCGAAGCATTGTACATCCCGCCCTCAGAGAGAGAGAGAGAGAGAGAGAAAGAGAGAGAGTGACAGTGTCTGGGAGGGAGAGAGAGGGGGGACCGTATCAGGGACAGAGAGAGAGGGGGGATAGTGTCTGAGAGACTGTCAGGGAGAGAGAAGGAGACAGCGACAGTGTCGGAGAGAGTGACAGTCTCAAAGAGAGAGTGAGAGTGTGTCAGAGAGAGAGAGGAGCAAGGGAGAGAGAGGGGGAGAGAGGGAGGGACACAAGCAGGAGATACATTACCTGTCCATCCTGAACACAGCAGAGGTCTCTGATGGGAATGGGCACTACACAGAATTAGGCCCTGCCTCCTAAGTACATGCGAATTGCTGCAGCGGCAGCCGGGACTTGGAGCTGCCCAGGAAAGGAGGAGGGTGCTTTTGGCTGTGGTGGCTGTTTTTACCAATGGGCGGGGGTGAAAGAGGAGCAGTGAGCCTTGGGGGCAGCCCATGTCTGGGTGCACGGAGAGCAGTGGGCCCTGGAAGCAGATTGGGCCCCTGCACCCTCGGTAGCTACACCACTGATTATGGGGGTAATTCAGAGTTGATCGCAGCAGCAAATTTGTTAGCAGTTGGGCAAAACCAGGGGGGTCATTCCGACCCGTTCGCTCGCTGTGTTTTAATGCAGCAGAGCGAACGGGTCCCTGCTGCGCATGCACCGGCGCCGTAGTGCGCCTGGGCACGTGGGTCGGCCCAAGGTCGTTACAGGACAGCGATCGCCTCTGCCTGAGTGACACGCAGAGGCGATTGATGAGCGGGAGGGGGCAAAACGGCAGACGTGGCCGGACCGAATGGGGGGGCGGGCCACAGCGGCTGTGTGACGTCATACGCAGCCGCTGCGGGCCAGGGAGCGAGGAGTAGCTCCCGGCCAGCACGCTAAAGCTGCGCTGGCCGGGAGTTACTCCTGAAGTGCAAAGGCATAGCCGCTGTGCGATGCCTTTGCACTTCTGCGAGGGGGGCCGGACTGACATGCGGGGCGGACTAGCCCCGTGCTCGGCGTCCCTCCGCATGTCAGGAAAGATGATCGTGGCTCTGCTAAATTTAGCACAGCTACGATCAACTCGGAATGACCCCCCATGTTCACTGCAGGTGTGGCAGATATAACATTTGCAGAGAGAGTTAGATTTGGGTGGGTTATTTTGTTTCTGTGCAGGGTAAATACTGGCTGCTTTATTTTTACACTACAATTTAGATTTCAGTTTGAACACACCCCACCCAAATCTATCTCTCTCTGCACATGTTATATCTGCCCACCCTGCAGTGAACATAGGGGGTCATTCCGAGTTGATCGCTAGCTGCTGATGTTCACTGCGTAGCGATCATTTAAAAAACCGGCAAAACTACGCATGTGTATGGGGCGCAATGCGCACGTGCAGCGTACGGGTACAAAGAGCATCGTTGTTTTGCACTGCTTCTAGCGACGATTCCATTTGCACAGCCGATCGCAAGGAGATTGACAGGAAGTGGGAGTTTATGGGTGTCAACTGACCGTTTTTTGGGAGTGTTTGGAAAAACGCAGGTGTGTCCAGGAGTTTGCAGGGTGGGTATCTGACATCAATTCCGGGACCTTTGTCGCAGCAATCATCGCACAGGATAAATAACTACAGGGCTGGTCTTGTTTTGCACAAAATGTTTTTGTACCGCTCACTTGCAAAGCGAAAATACACTCCCCCCGTGGGCGGCGACTATGCGTTTGCACAGCTGCTAAAAGTAGCTAGTGAATGATCAACTCGGAATGAGGGCCTTGGTTTTTCCCAACTGCTAACAAATTTGCTGCTACGGTCTTAATTACCCCCATAGTTTTGCCCAACTGCTAAATTTGCTGCTGCAATTAACTCTGAGTTAGGCCCTATGGGGGGGTCAATTTCGAGTTGAACCTAGCTACGATCAGGCACTCAGACATGCAGGGGGACGCCCAGCACAGGGCTAGTCCGCCCCACATGTCAGTGCCGCCCCCCCCCCCCCCCGCATGAATGCAAAAGCATCGCACAGCGGCTATTGCATCTGAGGAGTCACTCCCGGCCAGCGCAGCTTCTGCAGCAGGCCGGGAGAACCTCTTCGCTGCCCCGGGTCGCATCGGCTGCGTGTGACATCACGCCACCGCTGCGGCACGCACCCCCCAACGGTGACCGTGCCCCCTAAACGGTGGCTTAACGCCGCCATCCAACCCCCTCCCACCCAGCGACCGCCTCTGCCTCAGAGGCGATCGCTAGGCAACAACGGATGGCATGCGCCGGCGCATGCGCAGTTCCGACCCGATCGATCGGGTCGGTATGACACCCTATCTGCATTGTTTTTAAGGTCTGTAAAGCACCTTGAGTCCTGTTGGAGAAAGAGCACTATATAAATAAAATGATTATTATTAGTAGTATTAAATAAGATATACAACTGTTGAAATGACAAGTGACTAACAGGATGCCCACTGCATAAATAGTTCCACATGTTTCTCATCCTCCACATGAAAGTACCAGCAACAGTAACAGGGGGAACGATGAGCAATTTATAACAAAGGTAAATACTGCAAAATGAGTGAGGACAGATTGCAAAAAATATAGTAATAATAACAGTCCCAATTTGTAGAATTACCAGGTGAGGTCGCAGGAGGGTGGATTTGGGGAATAGTAGTAGAAGTGCAGTGCTTGGGAACTTGTAGTATTTTTGAGAGCGGCAAGATCTAGTAAAAATCCAGTTTAAACTCCAGTTATAACTCTGCGGGTTGGAAATTATATTCAGTGTAAAGCCTGGCATGCTTTATCCTGAATGTTAGTACTGCTTAAAATACATACAGTATATGTCCACATACATCTAGCCTCCTGGCACGTTAAACAGCCTTTCTAGTCCTAGCGTGCCGTGGCGTGACTCGGTAGTGTTGAGCATCTTTTCATGAGACTTTTTCCATTAAAATGCACCTTATTCACAAAACGAAAAATGTGTGTTACTGTGGCTGCATCTGCATATGAAATGCTATGCTACAGTGTTTTCTTATGCAGATACCAGATACAGTCGCAGATGCACAGAATATCGGCATGTCGCATATCATTTTAATCAACAGGGTCTGCTTGTGCCTCCTATTAACATAACAATGAGAATAAGACAGATTTTCTGTAAAAAAAAGCTGTCCGCCACTAACTGAGTTGCAAGGGACCTGTCAGCTCACTCATGCCAGGCATCTCCCGCTACATGGCGTATTGAGACAAGATGTATGAGGACACATCTGTATAACTCTGCATCCTTTAAATGGGTGTAGTACATTATGCCGGCGCTTGGGATCCCGACCGCCGGCATGCAGGCAGCGGGGTGAGCGCAAAAATGCCCCTTGCGGGCTCGCTGCACTTGCCACGCTGCAGGCACAGTGGCGCGTGTCTCCCTTCAAGGGTGTCGTGGACACCCCAAGAGGGAGAATAGTTGTCGCTATGCCGACTGTCGGGATTCCGGCGCCGGGATCCCGACAGCCGGCATATCAAATGCCTGCCCTTTAAATTACATCCTTAAAATTAAATCTTTACACTGGAAGGCCAAAGCCAGTTTCTAGGTATTAAACCAATATGTCGTCTAATGTTACAAAAAGTGTTAATTCAGTGCTTTCATTATTCATGATTTATTTAAATCAAATTTGGATGTACAATTTACACTGTGAACACATAATGTTTTACTAAAGCTCATGAGTCTATTCTTTATTGTTTTTGTGCTGTTATGCATTATCAGCAGGGCAGCCGTCAGGGGGGACTGCTAGTACTGCAGTCCTGGTCCCAGACAAAGAAGGGGGCCCAGGTGGCAGCAGTGTGGAGTTCTTACCAGACTGCCAGCTTCCAAGCTCTGATTAGCCAGGAGCCAGTTTCGAAATCCCACCGGTGTTGTCTCTTCATGGCTTCCTGCCAGTACCCATGCTAAAACCAGATAGAGGCCTGGGGCCAAATCCACCACTGATGGTTGGACACAGGGAAAGATGAGAGGCTGCTGAATGGACAGGGGGAGGTGAGAGACTGCTGGATGAACAGGGGAAAGTATCTGCTGGGAGGACAGTATAAGGTGAAAACCTGCTGGACGGACTGGGGGAGGTGAGGTTCTATTGAAGGGAGTGGGACAAGGGGAGGTAAGGGTCTGCTGGAGGGACACAGGGGGAGTTAAGAGAATGTTGGAGTGACACAGGGGTAGGGGAGAGGCTGCTGTTAGGGCACAGGGGTCATGAGAGGCTGCTGGAGGGGGGTGGGGGGGGGGGGGGGCTGGCTATTTTGTCAGTCCCGGACCTTACAATTTCTGACAGCAGCCCTACTTATCAGTAGCATTTATATTTTGGTGTTTTGCAATGTTCTTTGGATTTTTACAATTGACGTAATACATAAGAAATATAACATAATGAGATGATGGATGTACATGAAATGGACCCTTGGCTGATGAATGTTCAAATTCCCCTCCCTCAATAGAGCTAATGCCAGGTGACCTCTCTCCCATCTCTAACAAACACAGAAGAGTGGAAGCCAAACGTATGTTCAATGGGGATAGGAGAGAAAGGCAAATGATTATGTTTGTGGCTTCTATTCTAAGCAGAGCCCATATGATGACATTCCTATTGCAACATCAGCCAAGTAAATTTTCAAAGGCGAGAAATAAAGAATCTGCTTCCTTGTAGAAAACACTTTTCGCACATTTGAATGTGGGTGTTGAATGGAAACCAGCCTGGAACCGTGAGAATTCTCATTCTGGGGAGGTGGAAAAAAAACTATTATCAGAACTTAACTGTTTGAATACAGGAATGTTAAAATCATTACCTGTATTATTTAGTATTAAATACACTAACATATTGTACCTGGTATATCATAAAGATATAAATGGGCCCCATATAACTAACAACACTTTGTCACGGCTCCAGGGGATGCTGCTAAGGCAGAGGTTCCCAAACACGGTCCTCAAGGCACCCCAACAGTCCAGGATTTAGGTATATCCATGGCTCAGCACAGATGGTTAAATCAAATTGACTAAGGTGCTAATTAAGTCACCTGTGGCCAATCATGGATACATTTAAAACCAGGACCGTTGGGGTGCCTTGAGGACCGCATTTGGGAACCTCTGTGCTAAGGTCATTCCCTGTTTCCTACCTGTCTGGCCAATTGTGAGGGTCCACCATGCTATGACAGTCTGGCGATGTCCTCTGTTCAAAACTCCGCACCCTTGCACTGGGTTTCATAAACTACCTAGTGTTAGTCACTGCATCTTCCTGCATCCTCTGAACATTAAGTCCTTCCCTCTCTAGTTAGCAGAATTTGCAATCCTTTGGATCACATGCTGGGGGCCGCTGTGACCGGACGGTCCCGTAAGACAGCCCTCACCGCTTCGCAACCCGTCCCCAGTCAAAGAATGGAGTTTTAGGTCACACGGGACCTGGCCACATACGGGATTCCCGCTTACCATCAGTAACTGCCTGTTATTGACTCCAGCCACTGCGCAGTGGGCGGGTTCTACGCTGCCACCACCAAACTCCTAACCTGCCGTGGCGTATGGAACCATGGTTCTGCTCTGTATGCGTCGACACACCACCTTACCACACCTATGTGGTGTTGACGAGTCCCCGCTAGTCGCTTGACTAGGCCTCTACCCGGTAGCTGGCTGGAGGCAGAGCTTGGAGACGCTGGATACACCCTGAACAGCCGCAAAACGGAGCTAGGTTTCGCCTAGCCCTGCAGGTCACAAGATGAAGTGGTCGTCTTGAGGCAGAAGATGTTTATTTGCCCAAATAGCCTTCAAAAAGACTCTTCCCTATTGCTAGGGGCAACAGCAATACAGCAAGATGTTACAGCAGAAAGCAATTGGTATAATACACACTGAAGCTCACAGGCCTCCTCTTTTTATACAGTAAAACCACAATGCATCTGAGGGGGTTGTTCCCCCCTGAGTCCTTTCCACCCAATCAGGATATCTTACAAAATATAAATAAATTACATTTTAAAAGGAAGAAGCAATTTCCTTCTTCCTGTCACACACAAAGTTTGCTGTAATTTAAACTCCAATTCCTACCACCTAGTAGTTTACACTTCGCCATTGATACAGTTATCATATAGCTTCAAAATACGGTTTGTATTTGATTTCCCAAACAAATGTTCCTCCTTCCTGCATATACTATTCAGGATTCGTATCTCAACTAAACCAGCTACATAAATAAATACAGGTTCAAAACCCATACCAATCCATACCACTTTACATATGGAATAACTCACACTACCAGCATTTACCTGCTGTGCACTGTCCAACATCAAAAGCTTTTGTCATTCACACATCTGCTAGAAGAGGGCAATTAGCATGCCATTTCCTAGTCACAGAAGATAGGGGATGCTTATTCAGATATATATACAGTAGTAAGTGCATTTTTCCCTTTAAAATACATGTGAGCACATCTTTAATTTTAAATACATTTAAACATGCAATCCTACAATTGTGCACAGAGCACTACATATGATATGTTAAAAGACATAATTAAACATATTTTTAAACAGTCCGCGCCCAGCGCCGTAACTACATTTCAAATATGGTGCCTAGCACCAGTTGTCCTTCAAATGGCGCTGGGCACTTAAGGGCTAACCCCTTACGTGCCGTGGCTGCCATTAACCATGTGGCTGCCAGGGTCTCCAGCCAGAGTCGCCCATCGCTGGACAAGGCCGCCCAGCATGGTGCCTGCCACCTCCCCTCGTTCAACAAGCAGAATTTGCGAACGCATCGCAATTTCTGCTTGTTAGCAGAAACTAAGGTTGGCTTCTGCCAGCGCAGCTTAGCTGCGCCCACAGGAGTCTCGCCATGATGTTCTCGATCACAGTGGCTGCGTGTGACATAACGAAGCTGCAGTGATCACCCCCCCCCCCCCCCGACATGCCCCCGTTTGTCCACCTCCGCCCCGGCAATGCTCTGTCTCCTCCCTTTAAATGGAGCATTGCCGCCGCCCCCTAGCCCCCCTGCCCCTGCGACCGCCTCTGTCTGATTGACAGGCAGAGGCAATCACATTTTCTGCAGTGCCCGCATCTTTTTTTCATTATTGCAGTTGGATCACACACTGCGATCCAACCTGAAATAGGCCCTAAGAAGAGTTAAATTGAGGTTCTTCATAATTTTTGACCAAAAAATATGGGCCCACCTACCACGGCCAGGTCCCTAACATTCCTAAGGTTTGAGTCGAGAGCATGGGACACCACCTCTGACTAGCACAGCCAAAAATTATGCAAAAATCCTCATTTTACTCCATGTTAACATGCAGAGTTTATTTTAATTGTTCTGATTACCAAAGTTCTTAGTGTTTACGGTGTTTTTAGAGTTTTTTCTGTGTGGCAAAACAAGTCTCAGCATGGTAGCGCCACTTATTATAATATTATATTTAGAATTATGGTGTGCCCAGTCTCCTCCTACTCCACAGTCATACTGATAGGTCACTTTTGATCAAACAGATCTTAAGTTTGTGCACACTAGGTAACGTGTGTACCCAGCGATGTCATCAGCGATGGGATCCGGCAGTAGGGCAGGCATCGGTAAGTGCATACACACTTGCTGATGCTGCCAGCGACGACGGGAGGGGCGGCCGGGGCAAGCAATGCTGCATTCGGCAGTATGGCCCTCATTGGTGATATTGCCTGTTGGACATGCATGCACGGCCAATGGGTGATGTTGCTGATGACACGCGGGAGGGCGCATCATCAGCAACATAGTGCATACACACTAGATGATATCATGACCTTTAAGTCAGTATCGGCAGCATCGTCCACTTTATCGTCTAGTGCAGGAGTGGCCAAACAGTCGATCGTGATCGATTGGTCGATCGCGGACATGCGACCAGTCGATCGCGATCCGCCGCCCAGCCACCCGAAGCCGCGCCTCTCCTGCCTGCCGCTCTGCCTCCTCAGTCTGGTCTGCGGCAGTGACGGCCGAGTGTATAGCTCAAATCAGGTGCCGGTTCGTTAGCCAATGAGAGCTCGCGTACCGGCACCTGATTTGAGCCATACACGCTGCCATCACCGCCGGAGATCAGACTGAGGAGGCAGAGCGGCAGACAGGAGAAGCGCGCGCTGCACTCTCCACACACCAACGGTGAGCTCTTCTATGGGGGCATATCTGGCATTGTGGGCACATAGCTCAGTGGGGGCATATCTGGCACTGTGGGGTCATATGTGGCACTGGGGGCATATCTGGCTCTGCGGGCACATGGCACTGTGGGGGCATATCTGGCACTGTGGGGGCATATCTGTAATCTGGCGCTGTGGGGGCATATCTGTATCTGGCACTGTGGGGGCATATCTGGCACTGTGGGCACATGGCACTGTGAGGGCATATCTGGCACTGTGGGCACATGGCACTGTGGGGGCATATCTGGCACTGTGGGCACATAGCACTGTGGGGGCATATCTGGCACTGTGGGGGCATATCTGGCACTGTGGGGTCATATGTGGCACTGGGGGCATATCTGGCTCTGCGGGCATATGGCACTGTGGGGGCATATCTGGCACTGTGGGGGCATATCTGTAATCTGGCACTGTGGGGGCATATCTGTAATCTGGCACTGTGGGGGCATATCTGGCACTGTGGGGTCATATGTGGCACTGGGGGCATATCTGGCTCTGCGGGCACATGGCACTGTGGGGGCATATCTGGCACTGTGGGGGCATATCTGTAATCTGGCGCTGTGGGGGCATATCTGTATCTGGCACTGTGGGGGCATATCTGTATCTGGCACTGTGGGCACATGGCACTGTGAGGGCATATCTGGCACTGTGTGCACATGGCACTGTGGGCACATGGCACTGTGGGGGCATATCTGGCACTGTGGGGCATATCTGTAATCTGGCACTGTGGGGGGCATATCTGGCACTGTGGGCACGTGGCACTGTGGGGGCATATCTGTATCTGGCACTGTGGGGGCATATCTGGCACTGTGGGCACATGGCACTGTGGGGGCATGTGTATCTGGCACTGTGGGGGCATATGTGTTTGAGGTTTTTACCTGTGGGGGCCAATGTGTTATTTCATGTGAGGCAGTCATTACACTCTGCGCAGCAAGGCTACGTCCCTTTTTTTAGTTATACCACGCCCACTTTTTGTTATACCACGCCCACTTTTTGTTATGTCACGCCCCTTTTTTTGCACGCGCGCCTACTGCACGCGCTATTATTCATCCTAGGTAGATCACAAAAGCTTTTTAGCTTTCACAGTAGATCACCGACTTCAAAAGTCTGGCCGCCCCTGGTCTAGTGTGTGCCCATCATTACTGTATTCCCTTGTTTTAGGGAATGCAGATTGTTAACGTCACTGCGGAACTGACTGAGGTAAATAAATAATCTCTGTAAAGTGCTGCAGATTATGTAGGCACTATAAAAGTAATTTAGAAATAATAAGTCAGGGCACAAATAAATATTTTAATTTTTATATACTAACAATGTCTATCTCCAGTGCTCCAATGATTGGATGATTAGTAAGCACATAGTAGACTCAACTGCTTATTTGAGAGCAGAGACCTTCACACACTCTTCCCTGCACAATCCAAACTTGTCACCGAAACCTAGAACATGTAAATCAGGGAATGGTTTTTACTGCTAGATGTTCATGGATCAAATTTATTATTCCATATCATTATGTATACATATTCGAATTTTATCACTTATATAATATGTTGCAAAGATGCACGCAATGGTCTGTACCAGATATCCAACCTGCTTTTAACATTGTGCTGTCAGTATTGCACAGGACATAGGTGGATGCAGTGGCACCGAGAGAGGGGGAAAGAGGGTACAAATTATACCTGGGCACAGGTCTGATAGAAGGTCCCAGTGGTGGCCCAGGTCCATGCCTCCTTTGATTAGGCCATACCCCCTGAAAAGTACCTGGCCCCAGCCAGGCACTCTACTGCTCTGGCTCAGAGGCATTCCATGCTCCTGTGAGTGGGTGCTTCTGATGTACTAGACACGCCCCCAAATAGGAGTGGCCATGCAATCAGCATGCTGTGGTCACACCCCTTCCAGTGGGGGTAGGGGGGGCAGGAAGTTGCTGTACCGGGGCCCAGGATTTCTCTTGGCAGCCCTGGGTGAATGTAAGGGGATGACAGGGAGAGGTTTGAGATGTATGAAAGTATGATGTTTGATGTAGGTACAGTATTGAGAGTAATTTGAATTGGATTCTTGACAACTAGGGGAACCAATGTAGGGATTAGAGATGTGTCCAGACCTCTGTGTTTTGGTTCTAAATCATCATCATGTTTTGGTTTTAGTTTTGACAAAAGTGCCCTCCAGTTTTGGTTTTGGATCTGGATTTTTTTTTAACCTCTTCAGTGGTATGGCCGGAAATCTTCCAGGGTAGCCAGCGCTGTCAGGTTTTTTAACCTTTTCAGTGGTATGCCCGGAACTCTTCCGGGGTAACCAGCGCTGTCAGCGCTGGCTATCCCGGAAGATTTCCAGTCATGCTACTGACTGATTCCCTGGGGACAGCCATGCAGTGTGACGGAACCCGGGAATCAGCATAAGCTATTATGAGTTAAGCCCGCCCCCCAGACTCCTATTGGCCAGGGAGCGTGCTTAACAGTGAAATGGCTCATGCTGATTCCCAGGCGACGCTGTGCGGCCGGGAATCAGCGCTGATGTGGGCGATCCCAGCGGCGTGCCGCTGCAAGCGATCGCCCTCCTGCACTCCTCCCCAGAATTTTTAACCCTTGCACTGCCTGATTTTTGCACTCTCTGAATTAAAAAACACACCCTTGGAGATGTGTATTTTATATATAAACTAATGATGTATTGTAAGGTATAGAATAATTGTTTATGGTCCTGGCGATGCCCGCGGGTATTCCCCTGTGGGCAATCGCCCTTGTTCACTCCCCCCTGCACTTTAACCCCTGCACTACCTGATTTTAAAAACACACCATGGGAGGTGTGTATTTAAAAAACAAACAAAAAAACACCACTGAAGGGGTTAATTGCTAAAATCAGATAAAACCATATAATCTGGACTTGTTTTTGTTCTGACAGTATTAGTAACATTAATAACATGAATTTCTAGTCATTACCTGTGTGAAATGGTGTCTGAAATCACAAGGGAGGTACTTATACACAATCCAAAACATTCAAGATTAGTTTTTCAGGTCCAAGATCCAAACTTTGTGGAATGACCTGTGCCGGGACTCTGTTCGACTCAAAGCCCCAAAGTTCAGGTGTGCCCACTTTTCAGCAAAAACAAACTGCTCATCTCTAGTAGGAATTTGCAAAGTGATGCAGCAAATGTGGAGAAACAGCAGAGCAAGACCAGTCATGCTGCAGCAATTAATATGCAGGTATAGATGGGACAGAGGAACACCAGATAATAGGTTACAGTAGTCAAGACAGGAAATAATGAGAGTGAAAGGTGCTTAAGTAGCATCTTGAGTGAGAAAAGTGTGTCTTGTAGAAACATTTCCAAGAAGAACACAATGGGACTGGAAGAAAGACTGGATGTGATGTGTAATGCACAGGACAGAGCCAAGCATGACACCCAGGCAGTGGGCTTGGGAGTGAAGAAAATACATAGTAGTAGTGTGAGCTTCAAAGGAAAAGAAAAAGATGGATGATTCTGGATGTATAATGAGGAAGGTGTAGCTTGGAGAAACTAGAATGTCTACTACACCAGAGTTTTCCTCCATGCTTGAGCACAGATAACTTAATTAGCACCTTAGTTAATATGATTTCACCATCTGGACTCAAACATGGATATCCCTAAACCTGCACTGAAAAAAAGTGTTTGAGGCTAAGTTAAATGTAAAGGACTGGCTGTGATCTTTTTTTAATGTAGTAGATTTTAAAACAAAAATAGTGTAGGTGCTTTCTGTGTTACCTACTAGCATGTGAGGGACAGAGATCTTACAGTGGGGCAGATGTATTAACCATAGGCGTGCGCAGAGACTGACTGGCGGGTGCCGCTCCGGACTTCCCCCCTCCACGGCATTATAGTGTTCTCTCACCTCCCCTGTCCTGGATATAGACTGCTTACCTGGGCCGCCAAGGTGAGCAGTCTATGGGCCGCCCAGGTGAGCAGTCTATATCTAGGACAGGGGAGGTAAGAGAACACTATAATGCCGTGGAGGGGGGGAAGTCCGGAGCGGCACCCGCCAGTCAGTCTCTGCGCACACCTATGGTATTAACCTGGAAAAGGGATAAAGAAGTGATAAAGCAGTGATAAGTGCAAGGTGATAACGCACTAGACAATCAGCTCCTATCATCAAGGTGATAGGAGCTGACTGGCTGGTGCATTATCACCTTGCACTTATCACTGCTTTATCACTTCTTTATCCCTTCTCCAGGTTAATACATCTGCCCCAGTGTTCTTTGTGTGTTTAAGTGGCGATACTACAGTTCTTGGGCCACTATGAGGTAAGGCACCTCACAATGCTGGATGCCCCTCCCATTTGAAGACCCACCTCTGCTTTAACCACTTAACTGACAATTTTTTTCCATGTAAAACTGCTCAGAATTTTTTTTTTTTATTACTTATTGAAGTTTATAAAGTATTTTTAATATTATATTAAAATATTTAATAAAATATATATATATATATATATATATATAGAGAGAGAGAGAGAGAGAGAGAGAGAGAGAGAGAGATTTTTTTTTTTGCTCTACCCATCCCCTCATTCTAAAATAATTTCCCACCCCATTGGCAATAGATCCCCCAGTGGTCTTAAACCCTAATAATAGTAATCCCACAGAACCTTAGTAGCAGAAAAAAATCCATGCTTTATAAACCCCACGACCACCTGTAAAAAGTCTCTTTTTTGTACCGCCCTTCTCCCCTGTGGCCAAAGTATTTATTTTATTATTTAACCCACCCTCCAGGATAATTTAACTTTATTTTATCCCACCCCCCACTAGTGATTGACACCCCCCTCCACCACCCCATGGGTATATTCCCCCCCCCTTTCCCCAACATGCAGGACGCAGTGTAGCATGTGCACACAGGGAGATCAGACAAAATGTGGTGGGAGAGGAACTAACTTCCCCTCCACTCATTGTGCTTCCCAGAGCATGAGCTCCAGAATGCTAGCCGCATGGCATTCTGGGGCCCGATTCTGGAAGTGACGTCAGCGTTCAGAGACAGAACAGATCTCCTCTTCCACACAATGGGGTACATTCAGGCAGCACGATGCATGTGATGTGGCCTGGCCAGGTAACATACACCTTTCTCCCTTTGCATCTCATGCGACAATGCCAGGCAAGTGGTTAAGAAGAGCAAAGCAGAAGCCTCTTCTGAGTGGTTCATTGCACAGAGGGAAATACTGTCAAAAAGTTGCTAAAAATTAAAAGAAAATAATAATAATAATAATTTTATTTATATAGCGCTCTTTCTCCAATAGGACTCAAGGCGCTTAACAGATACATAGCATAATATAGTACAGAAAATAATGAAGTACATTTTCATAAAATACAGAAGCATGAAGATACTAAAAGGGACATTATGGAAATGCTTGAGTAAACAGGAAAGTCTTGAGTCTACTTTTGAAGGATTCTATAGTTGGGGCCTCTCGCACTGTGCGAGGAAGTGAGTTCCATAGAGTCGGAGCCGCATGGGAGATTCTAGGTACTGCTAAAAGTCCTTCATCTACAGATCGCAGTAATCGAGTGGGGCAGTATGGGGTCAGAAACTGCTTCAGGTACCTTGGGCCCTGGTCATGTAGTGCTTTGAAACTCAGTAAGCCAATCTTGAAGATGATTCGCCATCTTACAGGCAGCCAGTGAAGGGAGTAGAGGATGGGTGTTATGTGGCTAGAACGGGGCTGGTTGGTTAACAGCCTCGCAGCTGTGTTTTGCACCAGCTGTAAGCGTTGCAATTCTTTTGCTGGGAGACCAAGGTAGAGGGCATTACAGTAGTCTAATCGAGATGATACAAATGCATGTATGACTTTTGGCAGATCATCTGAGGGAATTAAGTGCTTGATTCTGGCTATGTTCCTCAGGTGAAAGAATGAGGATTTGATTGTGGCGGATATCTGATGTTTAAGTGTCAAGCCACCATCCAGGACAACACCAAGATTACGCACACGATCACTGGTCTGTAATTCTGAATCCCCGAGTGTAAGTCCAGTTGGTTGGCTATGCTGCGGTCTTGTCCTTTGATGTTGCGGTCGTATCATAAGGACCTCTGTTTTATCCGGGTTCAGTCGCAGCCAACTGGCACTCATCCACTCCTGTATCTCAGCTAGACAGCCATTTAGGGTTGCTATTGGGTTACCAGTGCCCGGAGCAAAGGACAAGTACAGTTGTGTATCATCTGCATAGCAGTGGTAGGCTGTGGCGCCTGATTATTTTGCCCAATGGAAGCATGTATACTGCAAAGAACATGGGGGATAGTATAGAACCTTGTGGGATACCACATGGCAATGGCACTGGGGGTGATGAGTATAATCCAGACGATACTCTCTGTGACCTGCCTGTAAGAAATGATTTGAACCAGCTTAGGACTGTGCCATCTAGACCACATAAATGTATCAGTCGCTCAATCAGAAGCCCATGGTCCACGGTATCAAATGCTGCAGAGAGATCCAGAAGGATTAATATTGAACAGTCACCTCTGTCTCTTGCCATTAGAAGATCATTTAACACACACACCAGGGCTGTTTCAGTGCTATGTCTTCTCCTGAATCCTGATTGGAATGGATCATAAATATCATGGGTTGTCAAGCGGGTTTCCAGTTGATTTGCAACCACTTTCTCAATAACCTTTCCTAGGAAAGGAAGGTTTGATACCGGTCTGTAGTAGAGATGAGCGGGTTCGGTTTCTCTGAATCCGAACCCGCCAGAACTTCATGTTTTTTTTCACGGGTCCGAGCGACTCGGATCTTCCCGCCTTGCTCGGTTAACCCGAGCGCGCCCGAACGTCATCATGACGCTGTCGGATTCTCGCGAGGCTCGGATTCTATCGCGAGACTCGGATTCTATATAAGGAGCCGCGCGTCGCCGCCATTTTCACACGTGCATTGAGATTGATAGGGAGAGGACGTGGCTGGCGTCCTCTCCGTTTAGAATAGATTAGAGAGACACTTGATTTACTAATTTTGGGGAGCATTAGGAGTACTCAGTACAGTGCAGAGTTTTGCTGATAGTGACCAGTGACCACCAGTTTTATTTATAATCCGTTCTCTGCCTGAAAAAAGCGATACACAGCACACAGTGACTCAGTCACATACCATATCTGTGTGCACTGCTCAGGCTCAGGCCAGTGTGCTGCATCATCTATTATCTATATATAAATAATATTATATATATCTGTCTGACTGCTCAGCTCACACAGCTTATAATTGTGGGGGAGACTGGGGAGCACTACTGCAGTGCCAGTTATAGGTTATAGCAGGAGCCAGGAGTACATAATATATTATATAGTGAGTGACCACCAGACACACAGTGCAGTTTATTTAATATATCCGTTCTCTGCCTGAAAAAAGCGATACACACAGTGACTCAGTCAGTCACATACCATATCTGTGTGCACTGCTCAGGCTCAGGCCAGTGTGCTGCATCATCTATATATATTATATATCTGTCTGACTGCTCAGCTCACACAGCTTATAATTGTGGGGGAGACTGGGGAGCACTACTGCAGTGCCAGTTATAGGTTATAGCAGGAGCCAGGAGTACATAATATTATATTAAAATTAAACAGTGCACACTTTTGCTGCAGGAGTGCCACTGCCAGTGTGACTAGTGAC
The DNA here is from genome assembly GCF_028390025.1 of Pseudophryne corroboree. Classification (NCBI taxonomy): domain Eukaryota; kingdom Metazoa; phylum Chordata; class Amphibia; order Anura; family Myobatrachidae; genus Pseudophryne; species Pseudophryne corroboree. The sequence continues at coordinate 327,236,285 of NC_086447.1, read as the reverse complement.
CAGTGACCTGACCACCAGTATATATAATATTAGTAGTATACTATCTCTTTATCAACCAGTCTATATTAGCAGCAGACACAGTACAGTGCGGTAGTTCACGGCTGTGGCTACCTCTGTGTCGGCACTCGGCAGCCCGTCCATAATTGTATATACCACCTAACCGTGGTTTTTTTTTCTTTCTTTATACATACATACTAGTTACGAGTATACTATCTCTTTATCAACCAGTCTATATATTAGCAGCAGACACAGTACAGTGCGGTAGTTCACGGCTGTGGCTACCTCTGTGTCGGCACTCGGCAGCCCGTCCATAATTGTATATACCACCTAACCGTGGTTTTTTTTTCTTTCTTTATACATACATACTAGTTACGAGTATACTATCTCTTTATCAACCAGTCTATATATTAGCAGCAGACACAGTACAGTGCGGTAGTTCACGGCTGTGGCTACCTCTGTGTCGGCACTCGGCAGCCCGTCCATAATTGTATATACCACCTAACCGTGGGTTTTTTTTCTTTCTTTATACATACATACTAGTTACGAGTATACTATCTCTTTATCAACCAGTCTATATATTAGCAGCAGACACAGTACAGTGCGGTAGTTCACGGCTGTGGCTACCTCTGTGTCGGCACTCGGCAGCCCGTCCATAATTGTATATACCACCTAACCGTGGTTTTTTTTTCTTTCTTTATACATACATACTAGTTACGAGTATACTATCTCTTTATCAACCAGTCTATATATTAGCAGCAGACACAGTACAGTGCGGTAGTTCACGGCTGTGGCTACCTCTGTGTCGGCACTCGGCAGCCCGTCCATAATTGTATATACCACCTAACCGTGGTTTTTTTTTCTTTCTTTATACATACATACTAGTTACGAGTATACTATCTCTTTATCAACCAGTCTATATTAGCAGCAGACACAGTACAGTGCGGTAGTTCACGGCTGTGGCTACCTCTGTGTCGGCACTCGGCAGCCCGTCCATAATTGTATATACCACCTAACCGTGGTTTTTTTTTCTTTCTTTATACATACATACTAGTTACGAGTATACTATCTCTTTATCAACCAGTCTATATATTAGCAGCAGACACAGTACAGTGCGGTAGTTCACGGCTGTGGCTACCTCTGTGTCGGCACTCGGCAGCCCGTCCATAATTGTATATACCACCTAACCGTGGTTTTTTTTTCTTTCTTTATACATACATACTAGTTACGAGTATACTATCTCTTTATCAACCAGTCTATATTAGCAGCAGACACAGTACAGTGCGGTAGTTCACGGCTGTGGCTACCTCTGTGTCGGCACTCGGCAGCCCGTCCATAATTGTATATACCACCTAACCGTGGTTTTTTTTTCTTTCTTTATACATACATACTAGTTACGAGTATACTATCTCTTTATCAACCAGTCTATATTAGCAGCAGACACAGTACAGTGCGGTAGTTCACGGCTGTGGCTACCTCTGTGTCGGCACTCGGCAGCCCGTCCATAATTGTATATACCACCTAACCGTGGTTTTTTTTTCTTTCTTTATACATACATACTAGTTACGAGTATACTATCTCTTTATCAACCAGTCTATATATTAGCAGCAGACACAGTACAGTGCGGTAGTTCACGGCTGTGGCTACCTCTGTGTCGGCACTCGGCAGCCCGTCCATAATTGTATATACCACCTAACCGTGGTTTTTTTTTCTTTCTTTATACATACATACTAGTTACGAGTATACTATCTCTTTATCAACCAGTCTATATTAGCAGCAGACACAGTACAGTGCGGTAGTTCACGGCTGTGGCTACCTCTGTGTCGGCACTCGGCAGCCCGTCCATAATTGTATATACCACCTAACCGTGGTTTTTTTTTCTTTCTTTATACATACATACTAGTTACGAGTATACTATCTCTTTATCAACCAGTCTATATATTAGCAGCAGACACAGTACAGTGCGGTAGTTCACGGCTGTGGCTACCTCTGTGTCGGCACTCGGCAGCCCGTCCATAATTGTATACTAGTATCCAATCCATCCATCTCCATTGTTTACCTGAGGTGCCTTTTAGTTGTGCCTATTAAAATATGGAGAACAAAAATGTTGAGGTTCCAAAATTAGGGAAAGATCAAGATCCACTTCCACCTCGTGCTGAAGCTGCTGCCACTAGTCATGGCCGAGACGATGAAATGCCAGCAACGTCGTCTGCCAAGGCCGATGCCCAATGTCATAGTACAGAGCATGTCAAATCCAAAACACCAAATATCAGTAAAAAAAGGACTCCAAAACCTAAAATAAAATTGTCGGAGGAGAAGCGTAAACTTGCCAATATGCCATTTACCACACGGAGTGGCAAGGAACGGCTGAGGCCCTGGCCTATGTTCATGGCTAGTGGTTCAGCTTCACATGAGGATGGAAGCACTCAGCCTCTCGCTAGAAAAATGAAAAGACTCAAGCTGGCAAAAGCAGCACAGCAAAGAACTGTGCATTCTTCGAAATCCCAAATCCACAAGGAGAGTCCAATTGTGTCGGTTGCGATGCCTGACCTTCCCAACACTGGACGTGAAGAGCATGCGCCTTCCACCATTTGCACGCCCCCTGCAAGTGCTGGAAGGAGCACCCGCAGTCCAGTTCCTGATAGTCAGATTGAAGATGTCAGTGTTGAAGTACACCAGGATGAGGAGGATATGGGTGTTGCTGGCGCTGGGGAGGAAATTGACCAGGAGGATTCTGATGGTGAGGTGGTTTGTTTAAGTCAGGCACCCGGGGAGACACCTGTTGTCCGTGGGAGGAATATGGCCGTTGACATGCCAGGTGAAAATACCAAAAAAATCAGCTCTTCGGTGTGGAGGTATTTCACCAGAAATGCGGACAACAGGTGTCAAGCCGTGTGTTCCCTTTGTCAAGCTGTAATAAGTAGGGGTAAGGACGTTAACAACCTCGGAACATCCTCCCTTATACGTCACCTGCAGCGCATTCATAATAAGTCAGTGACAAGTTCAAAAACTTTGGGTGACAGCGGAAGCAGTCCACTGACCAGTAAATCCCTTCCTCTTGTAACCAAGCTCACGCAAACCACCCCACCAACTCCCTCAGTGTCAATTTCCTCCTTCCCCAGGAATGCCAATAGTCCTGCAGGCCATGTCACTGGCAATTCTGACGAGTCCTCTCCTGCCTGGGATTCCTCCGATGCATCCTTGCGTGTAACGCCTACTGCTGCTGGCGCTGCTGTTGTTGCCGCTGGGAGTCGATGGTCATCCCAGAGGGGAAGTCGTAAGCCCACTTGTACTACTTCCAGTAAGCAATTGACTGTTCAACAGTCCTTTGCGAGGAAGATGAAATATCACAGCAGTCATCCTACTGCAAAGCGGATAACTGAGGCCTTGGCATCCTGGGTGGTGAGAAACATGGTTCCGGTATCCATCATTACTGCAGAGCCAACTAGAGACTTGTTGGAGGTACTGTGTCCCCGGTACCAAATACCATCTAGGTTCCATTTCTCTAGGCAGGCGATACCGAAAATGTACACAGACCTCAGAAAAAGAGTCACCAGTGTCCTAAAAAATGCAGCTGTACCCAATGTCCACTTAACCACGGACATGTGGACAAGTGGAGCAGGGCAGGGTCAGGACTATATGACTGTGACAGCCCACTGGGTAGATGTATGGACTCCCGCCGCAAGAACAGCAGCGGCGGCACCAGTAGCAGCATCTCGCAAACGCCAACTCTTTCCTAGGCAGGCTACGCTTTGTATCACCGCTTTCCAGAATACGCACACAGCTGAAAACCTCTTACGGCAACTGAGGAAGATCATCGCGGAATGGCTTACCCCAATTGGACTCTCCTGTGGATTTGTGGCATCGGACAACGCCAGCAATATTGTGTGTGCATTAAATCTGGGCCAATTCCAGCACGTCCCATGTTTTGCACATACCTTGAATTTGGTGGTGCAGAATTTTTTAAAAAACGACAGGGGCGTGCAAGAGATGCTGTCGGTGGCCAGAAGAATTGCGGGACACTTTCGGCGTACAGGCACCACGTACAGAAAACTGGAGCACCACCAAAAACTACTGAACCTGCCCTGCCATCATCTGAAGCAAGAAGTGGTAACGAGGTGGAATTCAACCCTCTATATGCTTCAGAGGTTGGAGGAGCAGCAAAAGGCCATTCAAGCCTATACAATTGAGCACGATATAGTAGGTGGAATGCACCTGTCTCAAGTGCAGTGGAGAATGATTTCAACGTTGTGCAAGGTTCTGATGCCCTTTGAACTTGCCACACGTGAAGTCAGTTCAGACACTGCCAGCCTGAGTCAGGTCATTCCCCTCATCAGGCTTTTGCAGAAGAAGCTGGAGGCATTGAAGAAGGAGCTAAAAGGGAGCGATTCCGCTAGGCATGTGGGACTTGTGGATGCAGCCCTTAATTCGCTTAACAAGGATTCACGGGTGGTCAATCTGTTGAAATCAGAGCACTACATTTTGGCCACCGTGCTCGATCCTAGATTTAAAACCTACCTTGGATCTCTCTTTCCGGCAGACACAAGTCTGCTGGGGTGCAAAGACCTGCTGGTGACAAAATTGTCAAGTCAAGCGGAACGCGACCTGTCAACATCTCCTTCACATTCTCCCGCAACTGGGGGTGCGAGGAAAAGGCTCAGAATTCCGAGCCCACCCGCTGGCGGTGATGCAGGGCAGTCTGGAGCGACTGCTGATGCTGACATCTGGTCCGGACTGAAGGACCTGACAACGATTACGGACATGTCGTCTACTGTCACTGCATATGATTCTCTCAACATTGATAGAATGGTGGAGGATTATATGAGTGACCGCATCCAAGTAGGCACGTCACACAGTCCGTACTTATACTGGCAGGAAAAAGAGGCAATTTGGAGGCCCTTGCACAAACTGGCTTTATTCTACCTAAGTTGCCCTCCCACAAGTGTGTACTCCGAAAGAGTGTTTAGTGCCGCCGCTCACCTTGTCAGCAATCGGCGTACGAGGTTACATCCAGAAAATGTGGAGAAGATGATGTTCATTAAAATGAATTATAATCAATTCCTCCGCGGAGACATTGACCAGCAGCAATTGCCTCCACAAAGTACACAGGGAGCTGAGATGGTGGATTCCAGTGGGGACGAATTGATAATCTGTGAGGAGGGGGATGTACACGGTGATATATCGGAGGGTGAAGATGAGGTGGACATCTTGCCTCTGTAGAGCCAGTTTGTGCAAGGAGAGATTAATTGCTTCTTTTTTGGGGGGGGTCCAAACCAACCCGTCATATCAGTCACAGTCGTGTGGCAGACCCTGTCACTGAAATGATGGGTTGGTTAAAGTGTGCATGTCCTGTTTTGTTTATACAACTTAAGGGTGGGTGGGAGGGCCCAAGGACAATTCCATCTTGCACCTCTTTTTTCTTTTCTTTTTCTTTGCATCATGTGCTGATTGGGGAGGGTTTTTTGGAAGGGACATCCTGCGTGACACTGCAGTGCCACTCCTAGATGGGCCCGGTGTTTGTGTCGGCCACTAGGGTCGCTAATCTTACTCACACAGTCAGCTACCTCATTGCGCCTCTTTTTTTCTTTGCGTCATGTGCTGTTTGGGGAGGGTTTTTTGGAAGGGACATCCTGCGTGACACTGCAGTGCCACTCCTAGATGGGCCCGGTGTTTGTGTCTGCCACTAGGGTCGCTAATCTTACTCACACAGCTACCTCATTGCGCCTCTTTTTTTCTTTGCGTCATGTGCTGTTTGGGGAGGGTTTTTTGGAAGGGACATCCTGCGTGACACTGCAGTGCCACTCCTAGATGGGCCCGGTGTTTGTGTCGGCCACTAGGGTCGCTAATCTTACTCACACAGCTACCTCATTGCGCCTCTTTTTTTCTTTGCGTCATGTGCTGTTTGGGGAGGGTTTTTTGGAAGGGCCATCCTGCGTGACACTGCAGTGCCACTCCTAGATGGGCCCGGTGTTTGTGTCGGCCACTAGGGTCGCTAATCTTACTCACACAGCTACCTCATTGCGCCTCTTTTTTTCTTTGCGTCATGTGCTGTTTGGGGAGGGTTTTTTGGAAGGGACATCCTGCGTGACACTGCAGTGCCACTCCTAGATGGGCCCGGTGTTTGTGTCGGCCACTAGGGTCGCTTATCTTACTCACACAGCGACCTCGGTGCAAATTTTAGGACTAAAAATAATATTGTGAGGTGTGAGGTATTCAGAATAGACTGAAAATGAGTGTAAATTATGGTTTTTGAGGTTAATAATACTTTGGGATCAAAATGACCCCCAAATTCTATGATTTAAGCTGTTTTTTAGTGTTTTTTGAAAAAAACACCCGAATCCAAAACACACCCGAATCCGACAAAAAAAATTCGGTGAGGTTTTGCCAAAACGCGTTCGAACCCAAAACACGGCCGCGGAACCGAACCCAAAACCAAAACACAAAACCCGAAAAATTTCCGGCGCTCATCTCTAGTCTGTAGTTGGTCATGCAGTCGGGATCTAAATTAGGTTTTTTAAGAAGCGGTCTAACAATTGCTTCCTTTAGGGGTCCAGGAAAGATGCCTGTCTGCAAAGAGCATTGAACAATTTTTGCAAAGACAGGACCAATTATATCCATACAACCTATTAGAAGCTTGGTTGAGGCCGGGTGCAGATCACAGGTGGTGGGACGCAAAATCCGAGCAATTTCAGCAGTGTCCTTTACATCCACTGGGTCAAAGCTGGTCCATGAAGGCAGGTAGCTTATATTGGCAGGCTTTGTAGTTTGGCACTCCTTTGATGGCACTGTGGAGATTCCAGCCCGGATGGTGGATATTTTATCTGCAAAGAAGTTTGCAAACTCGTTGCATCTTGCCTGGGAGAGGGTTTCATCAGTCTGCAGGCATGCTGGCTTGCAAAGCATCTCCACTGTGCGGAAAAGTTGAGCTGGCCTATTGTTTGCTGCTGTGATCTCATCTGACAGGAACTGTGATTTTTTTTACGGGTGATTGTCGATTGATATTCTTCGTTATGCTTTACTAATTTTATTTTGTCATCCACTAGGTTAGTCTTCCTCCATCGTCTTTCCAGTCTACGCCCCCTTTTCTTGAGCTCACTAACACTGTTGTCGAACCATGGAGCTTGACGTTGTGGTTTACGAGGTCTTATACGCACAGGGGCGATAATATCAATTGCAGCCATAACATCCCTATTATAATAACGGACTAGGGAACAGGGATCTTCACATGCACCCAGTATAGCAGAGAGATCCAGATTTGCTGCAAGAGCCTGGGGAGTCATATTCCTCCTTGGACGATACCTGGTCAACTCCACGGGCAGAGATTTTATTTGAGGGGTTGCAACTGAGAACCAAATGGAGTAGTGGTCTGACCAGATGACTGGGTTTATTTTTAGGCCAGTGACTTCTAATCCAATCTGAAAGACAAGATCGAGAGTGTGACCACTTTTATGTGTGGCAGAAGGAATGACCTGTGTGAAACCCAGACCATTCATTGTGCACAGGAGGTCTTGGCCAAGGTGTGAGAGCTCATCATCCACCCATGCATTGAAATCCCCGAGGATGAGCCATCTTTGATGTTCCAGGACCAGGCCAGCAACAGTGTCTGCAATTTCTTGTAGAAATATCTTTCCATCTCCAGGGGGCCAGTAAATGAGAAGTACTCTGAAACCTAATCCTGTCGAACTCCGGGCGGCAATGCACTCGAATGAGCGAGTAATTTCAATAGGATGGACCCTAAGTTTAAGGTCTTTTTTGAAGCAGATAGCCACCCCGCCACCCCTGCGGTCCAGTCTTGGGTTGTTGATGACAAAGTAGTTTGTTGGGATCGCAGCCTCCAATATGGGTGCTGCATTTTCATCTAGCCAGGTCTCTGTAATACAGGCTAGATCTGCAGATTCAATAAGGTCAGCAATTGTTGTGGTCTTGTTTCTTATAGATCTGGCATTACAAAGGACTGACCTGATTGGGCATACCAGAGGGCCTTCAGTTTTCTTTATGTTAAGTGCAGGAGCTCTGGGTATTGGGGTCACAAAGCGAGAGTTGACAGTTCTGTTCTTCCAAACACAGGGCCGTCTTTTGGGTATCACTTCTATTTGATTGTTCTTTGAATATGGGGGTGAGTAGGTGGGCAAAGGACTTAGGTGGTTACCGGGGGAAATACATTTCCGGCCTGCTCGCTTCCCACGAATGCGCCTGTGTTTTCTTTTTAAAATGCCAAGGGATTGGAGAGCAGAAGCCTGTGATGGTGTGATAGGAACTGCGGAACGTGGTGGGCGGAGTGAAAGAATGAAGCTGGTCATCAATGACAGATTACTATAAGTATGAGCTGCATATGATGATGAGAGAGGGAGATAAAGCAGTGGGATTTTTTTTGTTGTTGTTGTTTTTTTGTGTTTTACTCTCCCCCAATTCGGTATGTGATCCAAAATTATAATGTGTTTATGAACAAAGTTATTGCTATAACCTATTGGGTATATTTGAAGCAAGTGATAAATAAAACAACTGCTGACTTAGTCAATTATCCTAGGATAGGCAGTCTTGTGCAAAGGTGTTAGAAGCCAATTCCTGTTTAGGTGTGAAAAGTCTCAGTGTGAGAGGCCTTTGAAGTAGATTTCTTGTGGGGGTAGTGATAACATGTCCAGGGAAATGGATCCTGATTTGAAACAGTGAGTCTTCAGCAATTCAGAGCCTGAATATACTGTTATTAGTTGATTAATGCAATAAGTCAGTTATTTGTTGCTCAGAGAACAGAGGTGGATGATGTCTAAGTGAGGGGCTGGATGGAGCCAAATATAGGTTGTAGTCCACAGTACCTTATCTGGGAAGTCTAATGCAGAGTACAGCAGCTGCTAAACTGAAGAACTTCTCAGTGGAGGTATGCAGAGGATTCAATCCAGTGTGTATCTCAGCGCAGGAATGCAATCCGTTGGTTTTAATGAGATGTCCGCGCAGAGTAGTACAAGTTAAAGGTAAGTCCTTGGATATTTATGATGATTCATAGGTCAGTTGTGGTGAATTTAAGCTGTTTTATGGAGATGATCAGGAGCATGCAAAAGGTCAGTCAGCCATCTTGGGCGCCAGTGGATACCTCTTGTCAGCATTGGGTATATTCATATTACAATGTAATTTTGATATAACTATTCTAGGGTAAGATTCTTATATACCATATTTTAATATGTATTGATCATCAAATTCTGAGTTGTACGCATGTCGGTTGCAAGTTGTGCGCATCTATGCAACTCCTCTGACCCTATCCTTGTGCTTGTTCAAACTAGCCAACATCATTATGTGCAGACACTATCACCCACTCTATACCTGGTGCAAAGATCTCTGTGCAATCGTGGTGTGTGCTCAGCCATGGAACATGCACAGTGCTAACAATCGCAATATCCAGCTGCAAACTGAATGTATATATGGTCGGTATATTCCATAAATGTGGTCTGACTTTCAATAAAGAGGAAGCTAGAATAATCGCTAGGAAATTCTTCTGGAGCTATGTTCCTGTGCAAACCTCACTCCAAAATACTCTGCATGTACATGGGGATGATGCAGTGTTGGAAGTAAATTACTCACAAGAAACATTCTTGTAAATAAGTTGAATTGCCACACATAAGCCACATTTGTTGTCTGAACATTGCACAGTGGGCCTGATTCAGATGTGGACGCAACTGCCATCGTAGCTGCAATTCTCACAGATCGTAACGGCTGAAATATGCTAATGTCTACAAAGCTTATCCAAGCATAGGGACGTCCTCTAGTGTCTTCTTGTATCCGTCCGGTGATGTACAACAGCATACCTCCCAACTGTCCCGATTTTCGCGGGACAGTCCCGTTTTTTGGGGACTGTCCCGCTGTCCCACCCGCGGGCCGCAGTGTCCCGCGGTGGGGGGACAGTTGGGAGTCTCTGTCTCTCGCTGCCTAGCAGAGCAGCGGTGAATAGACGCTGTGCGCATGCGCACAGTGTCTATTCACTGGAGTCCAAGGGAGAGGGGGCATGCCAGCGGCTCACAGAGCGCTGGGCATGCCCCCTTAGTGACAAAAATGGGGCGTGGCTCGCGATCGCAGGTCTTCCGCAAAGCAACACCCCTTTTCATTGGCCACGCCCCTTTTCAAAGCCGCGCGTGTGTCCCGCTTGCACCAAGTTCAGAGTTGGGAGGTATGCAACAGTGTACACATCAGTAACACTGATGCAGATCAGGCACTGGCAGCAACGAAGCCTCTGAGTGACTCTGCGGCCCCACTGACACTCAGAGAGCTCTCATGCTGCGAGGGAGATGGCGAAGGCTAAATTATGCATGCCCATGAAGTGCTGTTTCAACAGTTCTGACACGCCTGCATTTGTCTGACCATCCGTGTTATGTCCCCTAGACGCAGGCTACCTGTCACTCACTTTGCAAGTAATTCCCCTGGCGAGCAGCATCACAAATAAATGACTGCACATACGCAGTGCAGCTTTAGCACATGAGCAATGGATAACAACTGTCGCACTTCCGCAAATATCATCCGTTGTACCTGCATCTGAATTCCTAATTTAGACCTGATCGCTCCTCTGCATTTTTGCAAATGCCTGCGATAAGATAGCTGCCGCCCATAGAGAGTGAAAACGTGCCCAGTGCAAGTGTGTGAATGCATGCATACACCGTGCAAAAGCTTCACCAGACAGCGGACATCTGCAAATCCGTTCACAACTCTCTCACCATCAAATGATTTCTCCAGTCTGTGCATAGCCCAGAACTTACTTATATAGTGCAATATAAACAGGCTGATCGGGGCCGGAGCTGACGTCACACACCCGCCCTGAAAATGCTTGGGAACAGAGCCGGCCCTAACCAATATGATGCCCTAGGCAAAATTTTGGCTGGTGCCCCCTAGCACCACCGCTGGTTCCGCCTCTGACCTTGCACCTCTTTCCCAGCACCATCACCCTCACCTATAGCAGTCCTTATTTTGGTGTTTGTACCCCCTCTATTTTAAATAGGAACAGTTCGCACATTTGGCGCACAGCCCAAAAAGGGGTGTATTTTTGCTGGCAAGGGGCATGGCCACACAATAGTAACCCCAATTCCAATCACGCCACACAGTACTGCAACTTTATTCACATTTGATCATGCGATAGTGTCCATAATTCATATTACATCCCACAGTAGTATCACTTTACCTTATAAACGTTACTCCTCACAGTAGAGCCCCTTATTCACATTACATCACACTGAATAGCTCCTTATTCACAATACACCACACTCGTGCTCTTTATTCACATTAGATGACACAGTAGTGCCCTTTCTATATGCAACGCCACATATACACATAATGCCACACATTAGTAATGCATTTATACACCTAATTCCCCACAGTAATGCCCCTTACACATATGAGACACCTTATTAATGTCCTTATAAACATAATGCGCATTACACATTATGACAACCTTTATTAATGCCCTTTTACACATAATATCCCTTACACATATGCATCACATTATTAATGCCCTTATACACATAATGACACACATAGTGTCCCCTACACATTTGCTGCACATTATTAGTGCCCCTATACACATAATGACACACATACAGTAGTACCCTGTTACACATATGCCGCACATTATTAATGCCCTTATACACATAATGACACACATAGTGGCCCTTTACACATGTTGCACATTATTAATGCATTTTTACATGACACACATAATGCTCCTTACACATATTCTGAACACTATTACACAACCAACCCACTCACATGCACACAGCACTCACACTGCCACTAACACTGTGACCTCTGCCTCTGCTTGGATACAGATGCGTCCTCATAAATCTTGCCTCAATGCTATCTTTGGGCACCTTTTTTTATGAAAATGCATCTTATTTGCATTCCTATGTGTCTAGGATGCACAAGCAGCTTCTGCTGATTAAACTGATATGCAGCATGCCAATATACTGTGTGAGACTGTGGCTGTATCTGCATATGAAATGCTACACATAGAATATAGGCATGCTGCATATCATTTTAATCAGCAGAAGCTGCTGATGCCCCTAGGCATATCAAATGCCCTAGGCAATTGCCTAGTTTGCCTATGCCTATGGCCGGCTCTGCTTGGGAACGCCTGCATTTTTCCTGACACTCTCAGAAAACAGCCAATTACCACGTACAAACGTCCGCTTCCTGTCAATCACCTTGCGCACGCCTAGCATAAAACTGTTTGCACTATTCTGTCGCTGTTTGGGCTCGCGCGTGCACATAGCGGTGCATACACATGGGCAATCATTTGATAAAAATCCACTGTGCGATTTTACACAACAACGATCAGGTCTGAATTAGGCCCCGAATCCGGCCCAGTGTAAATTCACAGATATGGGTGGTCATTCCGAGTTGTTCGCTCGTTGCTGATTTTCGCTATGCTGCGACTAGTTGCTAAATGCGCATGCGCATGGTACGCAGCATGCATGCGCTTAGTTATTTAACTAAAAACTTAGCAGTTTTGCTGTTGTCTTTGCGGCGCTTTTCAGTCGCACTGCTGATCGGTGAGTGATTGACAGGAAATGGGCGTTTCTAGGTGGTAACTGAGCGTTTTCCGGGAGTGTGCTAAAAAATGTAGGCGTGTCAGGGAAAAATGCGGGAGTGTCTTGAGAAACGTGGGAGTGGCTGGCCGAACGCAGGGCGTGTTTGTGACGTCTAATCAGGAACTAAACGGACTGAGGTGATCGCAATCTAGGAGTAGGTCTGGAGCTACTCAGAAACTGCAGGGAAATATTTAGTAGCAGTTCTGCGAATCTTTCGTTCGCTATTCTGCTAAGCTAAGATACACTCCCAGAGGGCGGCGGCCTAGCGTTTGCAATGCTGCTAAAAGCAGCTAGTGAGCGAACAACTCGGAATGAGGGCCCTGGTGCACAAATGGGCGTCATCCCCTGACAGTGTAGTGAGTCGGTATGCGTGTCAAGAGAGAGGATGGAGACAGACAATAAAGGGCTATGAGGCTGTTTTGTGGAGAGAGATTAGAAATAGCATAATGCAGGTGTAGGCAGACATTCAAAGGGTTCATGTTACAGTTCTAGTGCAGTTGGATATTGGTCACTAGAAGAGTGATGAAATCAGATGTATTCCTTAGGTTATGGATTTGGCTGACTTTTCTCTATATTAGTTGTGGATCTCTATCAAACTGGGTACAAACACACTGAAATATCTACAGTTGTAATAATGTTAAGTTGTCAGTTGAAATGCAGCCTGAGTCAGCAAATAGGAGCAGCTGTAGTCTTGCTGTGTTGGACAACATCAAACTGCTGAATCGTAGCAATAACCGCAGTGGAAAAGATGCTACAAAGAAGCTGAGGCTCTTTGTGCTAACACAGAATCCTTAATTAACAGGAATATCCATTTACTAGAGAAATACTCTCCTGAGAATCCTTACTTGATGTAGTTGGCAAACAGAGACGGCTTGGATAACACAATGAAACATTTTACATTGTATCAATTAAAGTCAAGGATATTCATACAACCAACCATAAGGGATTTACAAAAAAAATGTAAAATAATATTTCAAGAAATTGAGTATTAGCTGCTCTAGACTGTCATATGTGCAACATTATAATTGACCAAAGCTATTGTTCACTACGACCTGTGCTCTGATTCTATGCATGTGATTTTGCTAGCCTTTATCCAGTGTTTTTCCTAATAATATCAGTCTCCAAACTTCAGGCAAAAGCTAATTGAAAAAATAATACGCCTGATTCATGGGCACATGCCATTTTTCCCACTGTCCAAGGCAAATACTGTATTTGCGTCTTTGTGGATCTGCAGGGATATTCAGAGTTGCACAGAAATCAGCCATATCTCCATTTGCAGGTAAATGTGAGTAAATTAGTGCCATTGTGGCATTAGAAATTAGCGCAATCATTGGCGCATTGTGGACATTCTGAGGCAGGATGCATCAAAACTAAAAATGCAGTCAAACCTCTGAAAATGCCGTTTTACTCATATGCGCCAAGCTCCAAAATGTGATGCATCAAGTTCCTATGGGCTTCTTATTGGAAAGTTTAGTGAGAGGGTTCCAATCGGATCCATCCCAGTGCTCCCTGCGATGCATGCACAGATAGGACTTCCAAGTTTATAACCCAGGAATCCTATCTTTTTTTAAATTGGAGTGAAGTACTAACTGATCTGCCACAAGGGTCTGTACTTTGGGGGTAATTCCAAGTTGATTGCAGCAGGATTTTTGGGTAAAACCATGTGCACTGCAGGGGAGGCAGATATAACATGTGCAGAGAGAGTTATATTTGGGTGGGTTATTTTATTTCTGTGCAGGGTAAATACTGGCTGCTTTATTTCTACACTGCAAATTAGATTGCAGATTGAACACACCACACCCAAATCTATCTCTCTCTGCACATGTTATATCTGCCTCCCCTGCAGTGCACATGGTTTTGCCCAATTGCTAACAAAAATCCTTCTGCGATCAACTTGGAATTACCCCCTTAGGGGGTAATTCAGAGTTGATCGCAGCAGCAAATAAGGAGCAAAAAAAGTGAAACAATGACTTGCGCCCTAGCTGCAGCTTGGCACTCCAATAGAACACCACTTCTTTCTAGACACAAAAATATACTGATGGACGATCTCCAAGCGCTGCTATATAGAACTGGACTCCTTATGTCCCTGAGAATCCTCAAAGAAAGCAGAGTATAACAACACACATGAGAAAATCTTCAAACTTGATGTTGTTCTCTCGTTGTGTCACTAGGACTGACCTTTATCATAAACAATGTTACTGGAGAATCGGATGGGAGGTTTTATACGAAGGTACAGAAGATCCCTGTGAAGGAGAGGACATAGATACCTTTGGATGCACATAGGGCTTATCATAAAGGTAATCCTGGTTTTAATGGGCTGTGTATTGCATACTTGATGTCACAGTATCCTAAAGATAGGAAGGTGTGAAAGTTTTGAAAGAAACCTTTATGGGAACGCATTGTTTATGATAAAGGTCAGTCCCGGTGACAAAACGAGTGAACAACATAAACTTTGACGATTTTCTCATGTGTGTTGTATAACTCTGCTTTCTTTGAGGATTCTCAGGGACATAAGGAGTCCAGCAGCAGCAAATAAGTTTGCAGTTGGGCAAAACCATGTGCACTGCAGGGGGAACAGATATAACATGTGCAGAAAGAGATAGATTTGGATAGGGTGTGTTCAATCTGAAATCTAAATTGCAGTGTAAAAATAAAGCAGCCAGTATTTACCCTGCACAGAAACAAAATAACCCACCCAAATCTAACTCTCTCTGCACATGTTATATCTGCCCCCCCTGCAGTGCACATGGTTTTGCCCAACTGCTAACAAATTTGCTGCTGCGATCAACTCTGAATTACCCCCTTAGACCACTATTAAACATTTTCATAAACGACCTAACAGTAGGTCTAGAGAGCATGGTGTCAATTGTTGCTGACGATACCAAAATGTGTAAGGTTATAAACACAGAGGGAGATGCTGAGTCTCTTCAGAACGACTTAGTTAAACTGAAAAATGGAGAATGAGATTCAATACAGACAAGTGTAAGGTAATGCACTTTGGTAGCAAGAACAAAAATAACACCTACATACTAAATGGGGTAAAATTATTGGATTCTGTACTGGAAAAAGACTTCACATAGATAGCAAACTAAGCAGCAGTACCCAAAGCAGGAATGCAGCAAAGAAGGCTAATAAGGTATTAGCATGTATAAAGTGTATAATTGACGCAAGGGATGAGAGTATTATACTCCCATTATATAAATCCCTCGTGAGGCCACATCTTGAATACTGTGCACAATTTTGGGCACCATACTACAAAAAGGATATCCTTGAACTAGAAAAGGTTCAGAGGCGGATGACCAAACTAATTGAGGGGATGGAGACGCTGGAATACGAGGAAAGGCTTGCAAGACTAGGCATGCCTACACTGGAAAAGAGGAGACTAAGAGGAGACATGATCAACATCTACAAGTATGTAAGGGGACAATACACAGATCTTGCGGGGGATCTGTTTTTGGTAAGATCAACGCAGAGGACACGTGGACACCCGCTTAGGTTGGAGGAGAGGAGATTTTGCACACAGAGACGTAAAGGTTTCTTCACAGTAAGGACAATACGTGTTTGGAATTCTCTGCCTGAGACAGTAGTAATGGCGGACTCGGTCAACACTTTTAAGAATGGGCTAGATAAAATCCTAATGGACAAGGATATACAGGGTTATGGTGCATAGTCACGTAATATAGTTATTAAAATAAAGGAACAAAGAATAAACACAACGGCCGACATTAGCAACAGACAAAATTAGTCCTAAAAAATAATACAGCATAGGAGACCACATATATGTTGAACTTGATGGACAAATTGTCTTTTTTCAACCTCAGAAACTATGTTATGTTACTATCATCACAATGGATAGAGCTTATCTGGAAAGCTGTCATTTGTGATTTTATTCAAGCATATTATGCAGTTATGCTTGCCTTGAGTGGTGGGATGCATCGCATGCAAAATGTCGTGCTTGATGCATCCTGCCCCTGGACTGAATTGGTTGCCTATACAGAGGCGTGGGAACATAAACATCCAGTGAGGTCAGGCTGGCCTTGTATCCAGGATCCATGCTGATAGTATTGGTGGCTACTCTCATATGTGATGTATAGGGGCTGTGCACCTTCCAACTTGGAAAAATAGTGGCTGTCCACAGCTATTTTCAAACATGCAATGCATCCGCTGATGTGTGCAGCTCAGAATCAGACCAAGTACAATAGTGAGAACAGCTATATGTGGGCATACAGACATTAAAAGAATCAGCAATTTCCATAGATTACTGTCTAATGTGAACTAATGAAGAACATGATGTACTCTCTAATGAGGCATGAGTTCTTTCTAATTCCAATTTGTATGGGAAGTATTAAAAAAATATTCATTTAAACTGCTTAACTTGTGACACTGCTTTTTTCTCTAAATGCTCTATTATTGGCCCCAGTTATCTACCATCACAGTCATTATCCTTCTCTTTTCTCTGCAAAAGATCTAACTTTGTAACATTTATGCTATTTCTACTTTATGACCGTTCTCTCTTTTTCTGTTATCAGTTAAATGCCTGTTCCTAGCTACTAAATGCAGTAATCCTACTATTGCTCTAATTTGACTCTGTCAGCGACACTGCTGCAACAACTGAGGACAGGGGCATACCTCCCAACATTCTTCTTTGGGAAAGAGGGACACGATTCGCCGCGCGCTCTCCCTAAAAGGGGGTGTGGCCTATGAAAAGGGGACGTGGCTTTGCGGAGGACCCACGATCACGAGCCACGCCCCCGTTTTCATTACTGAGGGGGCATGCCCAGTGCTTCGTGAGCTGCTGGCATGCCCCCTCTCCTCCTGTCTCCACTGAATAGACTGTTCACCGCTGCTCTGCTTAGCAGAGCAGCGAGTGCAGTTGCCTCCCAACTGCCCCCCCCCCCCACCGCGGGACACTGCGGCCCGCAGGGGGGGACAGCGGGACAGTCCCCAAAAAACTAGACTGTCTCGCAAAAATCGGGACAGTTGGGAGGTATGCAGGGGGCCTAATTCAGGGGGTCATTCCGAGTTGATCGCTCGCTAGCTACTTTTTGCAGCCGTGCAAACGCATAGTTGCCACCCACTGGGGAGTGTATATTTGCTGTGCAAGGGTGTGATCGCATGTGCAGCTGAGTGGTACAAAAATAGTTTGTGCAGTTTCTGAGTAGCTCAGAACTTACTCAGCCCAGCCTGTCCGGTCCCGGAATTGATTTCAGGCACCCGCCCTGCAAACCCACTCCTGAGCTCCGGCTTCCGGCTCTGGCAGTGTGCGTGTGCTGCTGTGCGGTG
Source organism: Pseudophryne corroboree (assembly GCF_028390025.1). NCBI lineage: Eukaryota > Metazoa > Chordata > Amphibia > Anura > Myobatrachidae > Pseudophryne > Pseudophryne corroboree. Next base: position 327,218,442 of record NC_086447.1, on the reverse strand, counting down.
TTATGGGAGAGATGTCATGACTTCTCCCATAGTTCTGAGGAGCGAGCGGCCAGGCAGAGGGCAACGGTCCGGAAGCAGGAGCGGGGCTGGTGAGTATTGTGTTTTTTTTTTTTTTTTTTAATGTGTGTGTGTGTGTGTAAGTGTCGACACTAGGGGGCATATCTAATGGGGCATAACAACTGACTGGTGGCATACCTAATGGGGCATAACAAGTGACTGGGGGCATATTTACTGGGAGCATATCTACTGGGGGCATAACTACTGACTGGGGGCATAACTACTGACTGGGGATATACTGGGGGCAGGCATATTTTTAAGTTGATAATTTTTGTATGGCCCCCGAAGGATTTTATAAATATCCAAATGGCCCTTGGTAGAAAAAAGGTTCCCCACCCCTGCTCTATGGACTAAGAGAAAAGGATTTACCGGTAGGTATTAAAATCCTATTTTCTCATACGTCCTAGAGGATGCTGGGGATTCCGTAAGGACCATGGGGTTTATACTAAAGCTCCAGACCGGGCGGGAGAGTGCGGACGACTCTGCAGCACCGATTGAGCAAACATGAGGTCCCCATCAGCCAGGGTATCAAACTTGTAGAGCTTAGCAAAAGTGTTTGAACCCGACCAAGTAGCCGGTCGGCAAAGTTGAACCGCCGAGACTCCTCGGGCATCCACCCAAGAAGAGCCCATCTTCCTAGTAGAATAGGTCTCCACGACTTCTGTAACTGCAATCCAGCCGTAGAACGAGCATGCCGAATCGTATCACAGATCTAGCGTGTAACAGACTGCAGAGACGCAGTCGCCCCAATCACGCTGGGAGCATACTGGACAAACAGAGCCTCTGTTTCCCCAGTCTGAGCCAAATTGGCGACATAAATATTCAAAGCCCTGACTACATCGAGAGACCTTGAATCAGCCAATGCTTAAGTAACCACAGGCATCAAATAGGCTGGTTTCTGCGAAACACAGAAACCACTTTGGCAGAACTATTATCCGAGTTCTCAATTCCGCTCTATCCACATAGAAGAACAAACAGGGGCTCTTGTGAGACAAAGCCGCTACTTCCGACATCCGCCTTGCGGACGCCAAAGCCAAAAGCATGACCACTCTCCAAGAGAGAAATTTTAACACAACCTTTCATAAAGGTTCCAATCAGTGTGACACAAGGAAACGCAACACCACGTCAAGGTCCCACGGTGCCAACGGGAGCACAAATGGAGGTTGGATGTGCAGTCCTCCTTTCACGAAGGTCCGAACTTCCGGAAAGGTGGCCAATTCTTTACTTGAAAGAAAATTTATAAGGCCAAAACCGCACTGAAATGGAGCCTAACTTTAGGCCTGCATCCACACCTGCTTGCAAAGAATGGAGAAGAACGACCCAGCTGAAAGTCTTCCGTAGTAGCCTTCTTGGATTCACACCAAGACACATATTTTCTCCAAACACGGCGGTAAGGCTTTGCCGTTACTTCTTTTCTAGCCTGAAGAAGTGTGGAAATGACTTAACTGGGAGTACCCTTTCGGGCTAGGATATGGCGTTCAACCGCCACGCCGTCAAACGCAGCCGCGGTAAGTCTTGATACACGCCCGGATCTTGCTGTAACAGTTCCTCACGTAGAGGCCAGGGATCTTCTATGAGTAAATCTTGAAGAACTGGATACCAAGCCCTCCTTGGTTAGACCAGAACAATGAGGATCGCCTGAACACTTGTTCTTCTTACGTTTATCACCTTCAGAAGAGTGAAAGCGGAGGGGACACATAGACCGACCGAAAACACCCAAGGTGTCCCGAGGACGTCCACTGCTATAGCTTGAGTGTCCCCTGACCTGGAACAATATCCCTGAGGTCTCTCGTTGAGGCGAGACGCCAACATGTCCAATTAAGGCACTCCTCAAAGACTTGTCACTTCAGTGAATACTTCTCGATGATGACTGTATTTCTCCCGGATGGAGATCGCGTCTGCAGAGGAATCTATTCCTCTGTCGTTCACCTTCGGAACGAAGACTGCTAATTTAGCATTTACCAGTCTTTCCACGAAGCGGAAAACGTTTTCGGCTTCTGCCATTGCCGCTTTGCTCCTTGTTCTGCCCTAGCAGCTTACTTACACCACTTCTGTCAAGTCATCCGAAAAAATTAACACGCGCAGATCACGAAGCATATGTTCAGCGAAAATAGCTCTTAATTCAGGAAAGCTTATTGCAGACAAGCTTCCCAGCTTGACCTTTTTCCTCTGGAAATAGTTCCCTTGCAAGGACTGCTCCCCAGTCTCGGAGATCTGCATGCATGGACACCAGGATCTCATCCTGGATTCCGAACCTTCGTCCCTCTAGGAGGTGAGAACTGAGCAGACACCACAGGAGCGATATCCTGGCCATTAGGATTATATTCCGCTGCATGTGCAGGTGAGACCCGGACCACATTTCCAACTGGCCCCGTGAAAACCACTCTGGCATTTGACCTGCTCACCGAAAAAGCCTCTTAGGCCGCACCCATCTTCTTCATCAATGGAACATATTGATGGATTGTCACTGCAAATCTGATCCGACTCCGGATCCTCAGACCTCTTTCCACAGGAACACACAGAACCTCAACCGTTCCGTATCTACTCTGATACCCACCTCCGATGTCTGCGTCATTGGGAACAACAGCCTTCTCCTGTGTTGAAGAACAGTCAGAGAGAAACAACGATTTGCACCACTTGTTTCTTGACCTCGCCTTAATCAGGAGAGTGGCTCTTACTATTGAAAGAATACCATCCTACTGCCATCACTCCGGTGAAATGGCAAAGACAATCCTGGATATCAACCCAGGTAAGCTGAATGCGGAGAAAAACGCATTTAAACCCTTTTCTACCTTTACGTGCTGGAGCTCCCTGGCCTGAGAGATTCCATCCTGTAGTTCAACTTCGTAAGGAGAAATGCCCTGAACCTGACACAACTCTGGTATGGCGTCGCGTACTACCTCCCCTTCCAGAGGGGAAACGGCACGATCTATTTGAAAAAACAGTGAGGGGAAACATCTGTAAACTCCAGTATGTCCCCCTATGGATTCTATTATTAACTCACAGGTCCAAATCCATTCCCGGACTGACTGAAGAGTAGTAGACGAGTTCCCACCGGAGTGGGCTCCAGCCAGATAGACCCAGCGGGATGCGGTGGATGTGGTAGAAACAGAAAACGACATCCGCTTCTGCGAACCTAACAAGGCTGCAGAACTCTTACCTTTTCACCTTCCACTATCTGCACAGAAAGGGAAAAAAGAACGGTATCAAACTGGTTAAAATGACTGCATCCCACAATAGAATGCGTCACCAACCATTGTGAGGGAATCTAACTCACGAAGTTAAACTTACCAGTGGTATCCGCCGAGATTGACTGAACTGAGGCATACCCAAACAGCGGTACACCGTCCCCGGGAACAACTCCAGTATCTCTCGGAGTCAACCTCAGCATTCCCTCACACCTCCTGCAGTCGCACGGCAGCCTGCCGCAATGTTATAGAGAAAAATCAACATAAGAAACATCCCCTCTCTCTTTAGGGTAATTCTATCGGATGCCTTTCCGAATACAAACACTCCCCCAGGTGCATGTAATGCAAATAACTCCAAAGCATAGAAATAAAATATCACTTAGCTTCCTGTGTATGATCCTTTTTGACAGGGCCCCGTTTCGACCAGGAGTTGACTTTCACAGTATTCTATCCGCGGTGGGAAAAGAATAACCATTCGGACTCCTTGTGAGGATCTGAGACCAACTCGTCATGGCCGACCTAGAGCTTTATCAACAGAGCGACCAGCACATGAGAAGGAATACTTTTACTTCAGCATTCATTAGAAATCATAATATGAATATACATAATGTTATACACAAATACATACATATCATATATATATATATATATATATAACATACATATAAGCGGATTGTCCAGAACCGCCGGGTCCCTAGTGACATTAATGTGTTCTGAATGTGTATGACCATGTACTGAATGCCCCAATTGTGGATCTAACAGGAAACCTTATGGTCGACAGAACACCTAGTATTCGTCGACGGCAGGGAGTAGTAACCAGGCAAAATAACATATTTGCGACCCTGAGGGGTCCGAGGGAAGTATACATAAATAATTTTATTAACACTCCCCCATATATACTACCATGTCTGTGCTCGAGCTACAGGCCCATGGAACCGTACCATACATATACATATAAAAATATATACAGGTATAAGGCAGTTACCGCATGTTAATTTACACCCAGTAATAATAACAGTTGGTGCCGACAGGGTCACCCACATACAACTGTGTCTCCCATACAGTGTTTACTTTTGACAAGTATACAACTACCGACCTGTTGACTCTGCATCTACTGTAGCAAGTACCAACAGGCGTCGGCAATGCCGACAGTGATCCCCATAGCTGTTTGTCTGATAGGGAACACACAGAGAAACATGCACAACAATGATTACATGCCCATTATCTAAAAAATAGTGCTATATTTCCCTCAATATAACACTAAAACACTGTGCCCCCCCCTCGTTTGCACTGTACACATTTTTGGCGGGGACAGAGAGAAAATGGCGCTGAACACTGCTGTGAGGGCTAAGCCCCGCCCCTTTTTGGCACGCTTCAGCCCCGTTATGAATATAGCTTGTTATGCAGGCAGGGGACCGTATTAAGTGTCTACGCACTGTATACCTATTTTTCCCGACTCGATTGATATATATATATATATATATATATATATATATACTGCTGTCCAGGGCGTCCCCCCCCCTGCGCCCTGCACCCTGCACCCATGTAAAACCGTTGGTGTGTGGGAGCAATGGCGCGCAGCGCGACCGCTGCCGTTATACTGGCGGGGGTATCGTACACGGTGCCCGGGCACCGAATATGCTTTCTTGCCAGTGTAAAGAGACCCTCAGTAATTGCTGCCCAGGGCGCTCCCCCCCAGCGCCCTGCACCCTGTGAGTGCCGTTGGTGTGTGGGAGCATGGAGCGCAGCACTACCGCTGCGCTGTACCTCCGTTACTGAAGTCTTCTGCCGTCTGAAGCCTTCTGTTCTTCTAATACTCACCCGGCTTCTTTCTTCTGGCTTCTGTGAGGGGGGTGACGGCGCGGCTCTGGGAACAAGCAGCTAGGCGCACCAAGTGATCGAACCCTCGGGAGCTAATGGTGTCCAGTAGCCTAAGAAGCAGAGCCCTTGAACTAAGAAGAAGTAGGTCTGACTTCTCTCCTCTCAGTCCCACGGTGCAGGGAGCCTGTAGCCAACAGGTCTCCCTGAAAATAAAAAACCTAACAATAAAGTCTTTAGAGAAACTCAGTAGAGCTCCCCTAGTGTGTCCAGTCACTCCTGGGCACAGAGTCTAACTGGAGTCTGGAGGAGGGGCATAGAGGGAGGAGCCAGTTCACACCCATTCAAAGTCTTATAGTGTGCCCATGTCTCCTGCGGATCCCGTCTATACCCCATGGTCCTTACAGAGTTCCCAGCATCCTCTAGGACGTATGAGAAAAGCGATTGCACGGGCAATCGCAAGGTGACTGACAGGAAGAGACCGTTTGTAGGTGGCAACTGACCATTTTCAGGGAGTGTCTGGAGAAACGCAGAAGGGACCAGACATTTGAAGGGAGGGATTCTGACGTCACCTCCGGCCCCGATCATTGCACTGGAAGAGTAAGTCCTGGGCTGTGCAGAGACTGCACAAATTTCTGTTTGTGCAGCTCTCCTGCACATGTGATCGCACCGCTGCACAGCGATTTCCCCCTCCCCCTGTAGGCGGCAACTACCTGATCGCAGGGATGCAAAAAATGCAACCTAGCAATCAGGTCTGAATTAGGCCCAAGGTCCTTAGAACTGATATCAGTTTTCCCCCCAGTTGGTGAGAAAAAATATTTTTTGTACAAAAATATCCCAAACACCCACATTACTGTTGAAGAAAATCATCTTTATTGTAAACCATGTTCCTAGAGAGACATCTGCTCTTCCTAAGTTGCTGAGAACATTTTACCTAATCATCCCGAACAACTATACCATCGCTGGAGAATATATCTCTATTAAAAACTTTCAGGTATAGGTGGCAATATTTCAAATCATAGGGGGTAATTCCAAGTTGATCGCAGCAGGAATTTTTTTAGCAGTTGGGCAAAACCATGTGCACTGCAGGGGGGGCAGATATAACATTTGCAGAAAGAGTTAGATTTGGGTGGGTTATTTTGTTTCTGTGCAGGGTAAATACTGGCTGCTTTATTTTTACACTACAATTTAGATTGCAGATTGAACTCACCACACCCAAATCTAATTCTCTCTGCAAATGTTGTATCTGCCCCCCTGCAGTGCACATGGTTTTGCCCAACTGCTAAAAAATTTCCTGCTGCGATCAACTTGGAATTACCCCCATAATACGATAATGAACATAATGGGCCAAATGTAATAGAGTGAGAGTTTTCAGGTTGATCCAGGTTGATCTTGCTGTGTAAATGATTGCCACTTTTAAAAAAAACACTGCAAAACCTTACCAAATCTCTCACTTTTTGAAACTCTCACTCTGTTACATTTGGCCCATTATGTTATTAAAAAGGGAGACATAAAGAGGGGATACAGTTGAATTTTTAATTCACAATTTTTGTCTTTACTCACAACACTATTTTAACCAATATTTCGCTGTTTACTTATGAATATACACATATAAGAGAAACTTTTTCCTGTTTTTTAATATTAAAAAATAAAAGATAGATTTTAAAGGAACTCTTCCTTGACAGTGTGCCAGAATCAGACACTTTTTTCTTTTCCTTGTTTGTTTCTGTGTTACATTGGTTTGAGGCAGCTCCCCCAGTGAATTACAGTACAGATAGATATCTAAAATATTTTGGGGCTAAAACATGATATTGTTTTGACGAGGTGGGTTTGCGCAAAAAAACAAAAAACCTGCAGCACAGTTAATCAATATCAAAGTAAAACACACTAATAACTCAAAGTTTGGACAAATGGGTGATTGATTAATTATGTCCGCTGAACCTTGTTAGATGTGATAAAGTTTAACCCAAGTAGAGATATACTCTGTTTCTTTCAGGTTAAAACATTTATTTGCAACACAGGTGATATAATGACACAGTGCATTCACCTTGTGTATAAAGAAAGACATACAACAAAGAAACATCATAAAAATTACATGAGAATAAAACACAGTGGGTACCATATGGATTGTACCACTATTTAAATGTCTTATGAATTACAAAGGTGCTCCTGGCTCATACCATATGGGGGTGGTGGTGTGTGCTTAGGTGGTCTAGTCCAATATCAGGCAGTTCAGCGGCACACCACAAAACTTAAGCCCAAAATAGGTGTCAGAGTCCTCAGGAGCCCGGGTATACAGCATTCAGCACAACGCGTTTCGGAAGATTCCACATCCTTTTTCAAGTACATAAAGCAGAGTGCTGTATTAGGGTATTTATAAGAGAAAGAAGATTCCGGCTGCCGATATCGGAAACCGGAAGTATACATTCCGCCGGTTCGCTGTCGGGAGTTCCATAGCCAATAGCGGAAGCTGGAAATATGCTTTCCACCAGTCCACTGATGAGTATAGCGGCTTGCGTTCCATTGCCTTTTCCCCCGAAGCTCTAAATGCATAACACACTGGCTGTATTTCAGGATCACATACAAGGAATACCTTGCTAAAACATGATAGTTTACATTAAGTCCTGGTGCAATAGAACCTCCCTAATCTCTAATGATATCAATGACAAGTGGTTTCAATGGGGCCATATATAAATGGACACTGTAGTTTTATGTAGGTTCACACTTCCTGTATTGCACATGTATTTATGTATTTGCACTTCATTTGTTACTCCCTACTGAACAATCAATATATTTGCCTTTTTCCTTTGATATTAAACATACATTGAGCCTAATGATACGTGCAATTAATGTTTGTAGGTTAAGGAGCTGAAAATGGTGGTAGCAATTTAACTTTTCCCACTTTTTGTTCATGTTCTGCACCCTCATGCAATAGTGTCATAGTTGCCTACCCTCCCGCATTCTGCAGGAGAATCCCTGAAATAGCAATCTCCCTGACTCCCTGAAAAGACCAGCAATCTCCCTGATTGCAATTTATCCCCATTATGTAGCTGTTACATTCTTAAGGGGGAAAAAGAAATCAGAGATACATACTATCAAATGGGCTTATTAGTGCCATTTCCCTGCATTGGTTATACGTAAGACGAGGATTCTTAGGTTCTAATCTATTCTAATCCTTTCCTAGTACACTCAAAATTCCAGTTTCCTTTTATGTTTTATGTACCAGGGAATAACATACTTAATTTCTGCAGGACCTAAAATGACCTAATCTGGGTGTTAGTATCTAAAATTACCTATTTTCACTGTTAGGACCAAAAAAGACCCAATTCTGTTACTGAAGTTGAAGCTATATAAATTTACTGTGGAAACATGTGGAATGAGTAGTATTCATATGTAATTCATGTGTCCTGTTACAGTCTTGCTGCATAGTATACGCAGTGCGACTGCCGAATCTCGAGAGTCGTGGGTGCGAGCATACGCGCCATTTTGCTTATTTGGGAAATCCACGCTGCAAACGGTTTGCAACCTCCTGCAGCATAGTGCATCGCAGGAACAAATGCTGCAAGTAAATTACTGTCAGCATGCTGATTTGTGGAGCCATTAACTGTATGGAAGCATGCAGAGAGACGTCGCAGAATTGCAGGAGGGCTATAGATATAGATAGATATTAGATAGATGGATAGATAGATAGATAGATAGATAGATAGATAGATAGATAGATAGATAGATAGATACTTGTGAATGGGTGGGTAGAGGCCACAGTGCAATGCTTTCACCAGGACCTACAATGCTGTTAAGATGGCCCTGCACAGAGTAGCTGCCCGCAAGAAGAGACAGACTTCTTAACATGAGTGGAGAGCAGGGCCGGTGCTAGGGTGTTTAGCGCCTCCCTGAAAACTATAAATTTGCGCCCTCCCATACTTTACAAAGGAACAGCACACATCTTTGGTGCACACCGAAAAAGGGGTGTGGTCTTACACAGAAGGGGCATGGCCACACAATAGTACCCCCATTTAAAATTATGCCACAGTAGCACAATCTTATTCACATAACACCGCACCTAGTAATGCTTCTTATACACAAAATCCCCCCGTAGTAGTGCCACTTACACAAAATCCCACCCTGTTGTAGTGCCGCTTACACAAAATGGCCCCTTAGTAGTGCCGCCTACACAAAGTCCCCCGTAGTAGTGCCGCTAACACAAAATGCCCCCTGTAGTAGTGCCGCTTACACAAAATCCCACCCTGTAATAGTGCCACTTACACAAAATCCCCCCTGTAGTAGCGGCGCTTACACAAAATGCCCCCTGTAGTAGTGCCGCTTACACAAAATCCCCCCTGTAGTAGTGCCGCTTACACAAAATTCCACCTGTGGTAGTGCCGCTTACACACATTTTGTCCACCCAGTCACACATACACACACATGGATACACACACACATACACAAACAGATACACAGACACATACATACACACATACACAGATACACACACACACACATATACATACAGATATATATACACACACACATCCACTTTCTCAAGCTCACTCACTCTCTTTACTACTTCTTACCAAAAGGAAGTCTTGCTGGCCGGAGCTGTCCATCCTCCAGGCTGTTCCTCCTCATGATCAGCCTGGTCCCTTGTAGCTCCGCCCCTTGGTTCCGTGAAGCTCTGCCCCCTTTTCGGGTCTTCCTGCACAGTGAGTAAACACTGCGCGCTGTCACGCAGTTAGGGTGGGGGAGAGGACGCTTAAAGCTTCCGGCGCAGCTGTCTGTCACAGTGTGACAGGCGCAGCAGCCGGCAGCAGCAGGGGGGACAGGCAGCACAGCAGCGGAGGATGCAGAGCAGCTAGAACGCCTCTCAAGCCTGGCGCCTACCTGCACTGCATCCCTTTGCTGAGTGGGTAGCGCCGGGCCGAAGAGAATGGGTTTCTTCGAAAGCTCATTTCTCTAACGTCCTAGTGGATGCTGGGGACTCCGTAAGGACCATGGAGAATAGACGGGCTCCGCAGGAGACTGGGCACTCAAAGAAAGAATTAGGACTACTGGTGTGTACTGGCTCCTCCCTCTATGCCCCTCCTCCAGACCTCAGTTAGAATCTGTGCCCGGACAGAGCTGGGTGCATTTTAGTGAGCTCTCCTGAGCTTGCTAATAAGAAAGTATTTTAGTTAGGTTTTTTTATTTTCAGAGAGCTTCTGCTGGCAACAGACTCTCTGCTACGTGGGACTGAGGGGAGAGAAGCAAACCTACTAACTGCGGCTAGGTTGCGCTTCTTAGGCTACTGGACACCATTAGCTCCAGAGGGATCGAACACAGGAACTTAACCTTGGTCGTCCGTTCCCGGAGCCGCGCCGCCGTCCCCCTCGCAGAGCCAGAAGACAGAAGCCGGCGAGTGAAGCAAGAAGACATCAAAATCGGCGGCAGAAGACTCCTGTCTTCATATGAGGTAGCGCACAGCACTGCAGCTGTGCGCCATTGCTCCCACACTAACCCACACACTCCGGTCACTGTAGGGTGCAGGGCGCAGGGGGGGGGGGGGGGGGGGGGGCGCCCTGGGCAGCAATTAGGTACCTCTTGGCAAAAGCAGCATATATACAGTTGGGCACTGTATATATGCATGAGCCCCCGCCATTATTTTACACAAAATCGCGGGACAGAAGCCCGCCGCTGAGGGGGCGGGGCTTCTTCCTCAGCACTCACCAGCGCCATTTTCTCTCCACAGCTGAGCTGAGAGGAAGCTCCCCAGGCTCTCCCCTGCAGAAGCACGATAGAAGAGGGTGAAAAGAGAGGGGGGGCACATAAATTGGCGTAAAAACAATATATACAGCAGCTACTGGGTTAACACTATGTTACTGTGTGATTCCTGGGTCATATAGCGCTGGGGTGTGTGCTGGCATACTCTCTCTGTCTCTCCAAAGGGCCTTGTGGGGGAACTGTCTTCAAATAGAGCATCCCCTGTGTGTGTGGTGTGTCGGTACGTGTGTGTCGACATGTCTGAGGTAAAAGGCTCCCCTAAGGAGGAGATAGAGCAAATATGTGTGTGTGAGGCTGTCTCCGTCGACAACGCCGACACCTGTTGGATATGTGTAATTAAGTGCTAAGGTGAATTTATTGCACAGAAGATTAGAGAACAGACAGGAAATCTACCCATGTCTGTCACTCTGTCGCAGAGACCTTCAGTGTCTCTCAATGCTCACTATCCAAAATAATAAACACTGATGTCGACACGGAGATTGACTCCAGTGTCGACTACGATAATGCAAAGTTACAGCCAAAAGGACAGAAAAGTATTCAATATATGATTATTGTAATAAAATATGATTTGCATATCACTGATGACTCATCTATCCCTGACACAAGGGTACACATGTTTAAGGGGAAGAAAGCTGAGGTAAATTTCCCTCCTCTCATGAGGAAAAAGAGCGGGAATCTCCAGACAAGAGACTGCAGTTTCCCACAAAGAATTCTCAGGCAGTATCCTTTCCCCACTAGGGCCAGGATACGATGGGAATCTTCCCCTAGGGTGTCACGTTGGCCCAAAAGGTAACCTGTCGTAACAGCTATTCTCAGGGATCCTGCAGATAGCGTGCACATTCTGGTACACTACTCAGACCGGCGATTGTGTCGGCATGGGTTTATAGCGCTGGGGCAGCGTGGACAGGTACCTTATCAGCAGAGGTTGAGACCCTAGTATGTGTATATATATATATAGATATATATATATATATAGATATATATATAGATATATGTATATATAGAGATATATATATAGATATATATATACATATATATATATATTAATGCTGTCTTAAGATATTTATATATATATATATATATATATATATATATATATATATATAGGAACAAGCGCAGGTGCGGCACTCAGACCACGATTTTAGCAGCAGAAAAGACAGGCGGAGACTGTATAAATCAATCAACGTTTCAATATGAATATTGTCATCAGGATTACAATGAAACATACATCACATACCTTTATAGTGCTTCACCAAACAAGAAAACAGCGGTTCCCGGGCCGAGACCGCACACCCGCCCAGTCGCCGCACACCCATTGACGTCACCCGTAAGGCACGTTCTGCTACGTACACCATCACCATAGCAACCGTAAACAAGCTAGAGGAATGCAGCATACGACATTGTCATTAAAGTGATCAAAAATCAGTATTGACATATATATACGGAACAAAATGCATTATCAACACAGAGATAAATTTAACAATGACATATACAGACAGTATGAACTTATAACAGAATCCTGCCTATAGCTCGGGACAACGCCCGACAATATGTCTCACTGTATAGAACACCTGCAAAGACAATTTTCAGCGTAAGCTTGCAAAAGAGATATTTTCATTTAAACCATTAGGGGAAATTACATTTAATCTATAAATCCATCGCGCTTCACATCTCAATAGACGCAAAGAGCGATCCCCACCTCGGATATTTGGCACAATGGTATCGATCATGCGATAGCGTAAACTTGAAAGAGAATGATGGAGCTCTGCAAAATGACGGGCGACCGGCTGGTCGCTGGAGCCAGAATTAATAGCTGCTCGAATAGCACTCCGATGGTTACCCATCCTCTCCTTAAATTTACTCTCGGTTTTCCCGATATAACTCAAGCCGCAGGGACAAATAATTTGATACACAACAAAAGATGAATTGCAAGTAAAATGGTGTAGAATTTTATAAGTTTTCCCTGAATGAGGGTGCTGGAATGTATCGCCGGTTAACAAAAACTGGCAGGTTGTGCATGTACATTTAAAACAACCCATACGGGCCCTTCCAAAAAAACTACGATTAGAACTACTTAAAGGGGCCACATTGGTTTTTACCAAAATATCTTTTAAGTTACGTCCACGGGAGTAGCAAGACCTTATATCATGATTCTCAAGGTTTAATTTAGTATCACTTTGTAAAATGGGCCATAATTTTTTAATTGTTTTATTAATAATAGGAGAGGCAAGGTTAAATTTGTTAACCCATCCAAACTTTTTTCGTTTACTGACCTCAATCGGAACTGGGTTGTTAGTGTTATTTACTAAAGAAGTTCTATCCAGGGATAAAACCTTACTTTTACAAGTTTCTAACAAATCTTTACTATAGCCACGGTCCAAATTTTTTTTTATCAGTAAATCAATCTGTATTTCAGATACCACCCTATCGCTGTTGATGCGGTGAATGCGGAGCATCTGGGAATATGGTAGGCCTTTTATCAAAGCTGGCGGATGACAGCTTTGTGCTTTTAACAACATATTCCTATCAGTAGGCTTTGTAAAGAGACTGGTGTGGATCTGTTGATTTTTTATAGTAATACATACATCAAGGAAGTTGACAGTCTCTCTACTTAAGGAATAAGTAAATTTGATAGGATGATCAGAACAATTATGTTTGTTGATCAAATCACTTAATAATTCAACGTCACCACACCATATCAAGAGCAAATCATCTATATAGCGTGAAAACAATATAACTCTAGATGATATTGTCTCATCTGAAAAGAATAGTGCATGCTCCACAAAAAACATAACCACGTTGGCATAGGCTGGAGCCATTGAACTGCCCATAGCACAGCCGCTGGTTTGTAAATAAAACTTGCCTTTATATAGAAAAAAATTGTTATTCAAAATAAGATCAAACAACTGGAGCATGATACCAATCTTTTCCGAAGAGAAGTTACTTTTACTATTCAAGAACACCTGTAACGAGTGTAACCCCAAACTATGGGGGATAGAGGTGTACAAATTCACCACGTCAATTGTAACAAGCCAACAATCAGGGGGTAATGAAGGTAAATTGTGCAACTTGCGCAACAAAGTAGATGTATCTAACAAAAATGTAGGTTCCACTTGAATAAGAGGTTGCAAGAGGGAATCAAGGTATGCTGCCACTGGCTGAAAAAGGGAACCCCGTGCAGACACAATAGGGCGTCCCGGTGGAGGGTCCAACCCCTTGTGGATTTTTGGTATAGTATAAAAATTCGGGATAATGGGTGATTGTGGAAATAAAACATCTTTAATTTTCTCTGTAATAACACCCATATCCAAAGCCTGGCAGAGTACCCTTGATAATTCCCTCTTACACACTCTAGTGGGATCACTAGGTAAAGGACGATATACCAACGGGTCTAACAATTGTCTCATGACCTCCCGGTCATAGTCCACAAAATCCTGTAAAACGATAGCACCACCTTTGTCCGCTTGACGGATTATTAAATTCTTATTACCAGCCAGACTTCTCAGGGCTTGTCGTTCAATTGGAGACAAATTAGGATGATGATTCCTCTTCTCAAATACTTCAGGGCATGTATGAACCTCCTGATCCAGAAGTCTCATAGTAGTCCTGATCGTGGGGTTAATAGATGGAGGATCAAAGTGTGAACGAGACGCAAACTTTTTGAGAGATACAGGGAGTTGCTCGCTAACTGACTCTTCAGCTTGGCCAAAAAACTCTTTTAAACGAAGAGCACGAGATAATTCATACTTTTCCATTCCCCATTCTAATTCGTCAAATCGCACAGTAGGGATAAAGGATAAACCTTTTGACAGCAAACTGAATTCTCCAGGTGACAGTTCATAAGAGGATAGATTAAATATTAGATCTTTTTGTAGAGTGGGGGACGTCCTACTCTTCCCCTGCCTCTTTGTTTGTTTTCCCCTTCTCGTGAATTCCCTTTGCCTTCTTCTTCTACCGGAATGTTCTTCGGAATCTTGGGGCGTGTGCCCAAAGGGGCCCTCTGAGATTTTGGTTGTTCTAATTCACTATTAGAACTTGTGTTATCATGAGAAGACTCAGTATCCAAACGGCCAGCAGGTCGACTACCTTGACGCCTGTTTCTTCTAAAAAACGGTTGTTTTTTCTCTGAAGACGAATTGCCTGAGATCCATCGATAGACCGTATGGCGTTCATAGTCCCCTTCCACTTTAGCCAACTTCTCTTTTTTAAATTGAAGCAGGTCTTTTTTATAGGTTGCCAACTGTAGTTTCAAGCGATCCATCCAATCGGTACTTTCATCTGCTAACAGAATCGGGACATTGATCTGTTCAAATTGTAAGATCTTATCTTTAATGATCTGCAGCTCTTTAGTTGATTGCTCAATGACCAGAATCATTAAGTCAAAAGAGCAACGATTCAGGATCCCTATCCAACGTCTACAGAATTGGGGATCATATCTGCCTATTGTAGGGCAGTTACGGACCCTGAATCCGCGGGGAATCATTTTGGATTTATAATAGTCACTAAGTGACACACCATGCAAATAAAAATCCGTTTCTTTCTTCTTTAATCTTAGAAGATCTCTAAAGATGATCTCAGGAGTACTGGCCACTGCTTCATCCTTCATACCGGCATTATACAAAATTGCCTCAACCTCAGATTCCGAGAAGGTGTGCGTATCACCAATAGGGTACTTGAATTGTAATGTTAACTCATTTATATCCTCACCACCTTCAGCCATTTTGGATACCAGGTGTGATGTGTAGCAAAATGAGCCGTGTACATAAAAACAAAAAACGGTGATACCTTGTGCAATCAAAAAATTAAAAACTCAGAAGTGCTTGGTTTTATCCGTTATATATGCACTAGAGAGTATAAGAAAAAATAGCTGATAGCTGTAGGCACAGCCAATGGACATCCTGTTCAATGAGACAAAAAATAGAGCTGGGTGCCTTGACACAGTGAATCATCCGCTAGATCCACTTAGTACACAGAAAGTTCCAGAGTCCGGCACTCCCCGCCACACAGAGAACTTGGGTCGGTGCCCTCACAATTGGAAACAATGGAACAAGCGCAGGTGCGGCACTCAGACCACGATTTTAGCAGCAGAAAAGACAGGCGGAGACTGTATAAATCAATCAACGTTTCAATATGAATATTGTCATCAGGATTACAATGAAACATACATCACATACCTTTATAGTGCTTCACCAAACAAGAAAACAGCGGTTCCCGGGCCGAGACCGCACACCCGCCCAGTCGCCGCACACCCATTGACGTCACCCGTAAGGCACGTTCTGCTACGTACACCATCACCATAGCAACCGTAAACAAGCTAGAGGAATGCAGCATACGACATTGTCATTAAAGTGATCAAAAATCAGTATTGACATATATATACGGAACAAAATGCATTATCAACACAGAGATAAATTTAACAATGACATATACAGACAGTATGAACTTATAACAGAATCCTGCCTATAGCTCGGGACAACGCCCGACAATATGTCTCACTGTATAGAACACCTGCAAAGACAATTTTCAGCGTAAGCTTGCAAAAGAGATATTTTCATTTAAACCATTAGGGGAAATTACATTTAATCTATAAATCCATCGCGCTTCACATCTCAATAGACGCAAAGAGCGATCCCCACCTCGGATATTTGGCACAATGGTATCGATCATGCGATAGCGTAAACTTGAAAGAGAATGATGGAGCTCTGCAAAATGACGGGCGACCGGCTGGTCGCTGGAGCCAGAATTAATAGCTGCTCGAATAGCACTCCGATGGTTACCCATCCTCTCCTTAAATTTACTCTCGGTTTTCCCGATATAACTCAAGCCGCAGGGACAAATAATTTGATACACAACAAAAGATGAATTGCAAGTAAAATGGTGTAGAATTTTATAAGTTTTCCCTGAATGAGGGTGCTGGAATGTATCGCCGGTTAACAAAAACTGGCAGGTTGTGCATGTACATTTAAAACAACCCATACGGGCCCTTCCAAAAAAACTACGATTAGAACTACTTAAAGGGGCCACATTGGTTTTTACCAAAATATCTTTTAAGTTACGTCCACGGGAGTAGCAAGACCTTATATCATGATTCTCAAGGTTTAATTTAGTATCACTTTGTAAAATGGGCCATAATTTTTTAATTGTTTTATTAATAATAGGAGAGGCAAGGTTAAATTTGTTAACCCATCCAAACTTTTTTCGTTTACTGACCTCAATCGGAACTGGGTTGTTAGTGTTATTTACTAAAGAAGTTCTATCCAGGGATAAAACCTTACTTTTACAAGTTTCTAACAAATCTTTACTATAGCCACGGTCCAAAAATTTTTTTATCAGTAAATCAATCTGTATTTCAGATACCACCCTATCGCTGTTGATGCGGTGAATGCGGAGCATCTGGGAATATGGTAGGCCTTTTATCAAAGCTGGCGGATGACAGCTTTGTGCTTTTAACAACATATTCCTATCAGTAGGCTTTGTAAAGAGACTGGTGTGGATCTGTTGATTTTTTATAGTAATACATACATCAAGGAAGTTGACAGTCTCTCTACTTAAGGAATAAGTAAATTTGATAGGATGATCAGAACAATTATGTTTGTTGATCAAATCACTTAATAATTCAACGTCACCACACCATATCAAGAGCAAATCATCTATATAGCGTGAAAACAATATAACTCTAGATGATATTGTCTCATCTGAAAAGAATAGTGCATGCTCCACAAAAAACATAACCACGTTGGCATAGGCTGGAGCCATTGAACTGCCCATAGCACAGCCGCTGGTTTGTAAATAAAACTTGCCTTTATATAGAAAAAAATTGTTATTCAAAATAAGATCAAACAACTGGAGCATGATACCAATCTTTTCCGAAGAGAAGTTACTTTTACTATTCAAGAACACCTGTAACGAGTGTAACCCCAAACTATGGGGGATAGAGGTGTACAAATTCACCACGTCAATTGTAACAAGCCAACAATCAGGGGGTAATGAAGGTAAATTGTGCAACTTGCGCAACAAAGTAGATGTATCTAACAAAAATGTAGGTTCCACTTGAATAAGAGGTTGCAAGAGGGAATCAAGGTATGCTGCCACTGGCTGAAAAAGGGAACCCCGTGCAGACACAATAGGGCGTCCCGGTGGAGGGTCCAACCCCTTGTGGATTTTTGGTATAGTATAAAAATTCGGGATAATGGGTGATTGTGGAAATAAAACATCTTTAATTTTCTCTGTAATAACACCCATATCCAAAGCCTGGCAGAGTACCCTTGATAATTCCCTCTTACACACTCTAGTGGGATCACTAGGTAAAGGACGATATACCAACGGGTCTAACAATTGTCTCATGACCTCCCGGTCATAGTCCACAAAATCCTGTAAAACGATAGCACCACCTTTGTCCGCTTGACGGATTATTAAATTCTTATTACCAGCCAGACTTCTCAGGGCTGGTCGTTCAATTGGAGACAAATTAGGATGATGATTCCTCTTCTCAAATACTTCAGGGCATGTATGAACCTCCTGATCCAGAAGTCTCATAGTAGTCCTGATCGTGGGGTTAATAGATGGAGGATCAAAGTGTGAACGAGACGCAAACTTTTTGAGAGATACAGGGAGTTGCTCGCTAACTGACTCTTCAGCTTGGCCAAAAAACTCTTTTAAACGAAGAGCACGAGATAATTCATACTTTTCCATTCCCCATTCTAATTCGTCAAATCGCACAGTAGGGATAAAGGATAAACCTTTTGACAGCAAACTGAATTCTCCAGGTGACAGTTCATAAGAGGATAGATTAAATATTAGATCTTTTTGTAGAGTGGGGGACGTCCTACTCTTCCCCTGCCTCTTTGTTTGTTTTCCCCTTCTCGTGAATTCCCTTTGCCTTCTTCTTCTACCGGAATGTTCTTCGGAATCTTGGGGCGTGTGCCCAAAGGGGCCCTCTGAGATTTTGGTTGTTCTAATTCACTATTAGAACTTGTGTTATCATGAGAAGACTCAGTATCCAAACGGCCAGCAGGTCGACTACCTTGACGCCTGTTTCTTCTAAACAACGGTTGTTTTTTCTCTGAAGACGAATTGCCTGAGATCCATCGATAGACCGTATGGCGTTCATAGTCCCCTTCCACTTTAGCCAACTTCTCTTTTTTAAATTGAAGCAGGTCTTTTTTATAGGTTGCCAACTGTAGTTTCAAGCGATCCATCCAATCGGTACTTTCATCTGCTAACAGAATCGGGACATTGATCTGTTCAAATTGTAAGATCTTATCTTTAATGATCTGCAGCTCTTTAGTTGATTGCTCAATGACCAGAATCATTAAGTCAAAAGAGCAACGATTCAGGATCCCTATCCAACGTCTACAGAATTGGGGATCATATCTGCCTATTGTAGGGCAGTTACGGACCCTGAATCCGCGGGGAATCATTTTGGATTTATAATAGTCACTAAGTGACACACCATGCAAATAAAAATCCGTTTCTTTCTTCTTTAATCTTAGAAGATCTCTAAAGATGATCTCAGGAGTACTGGCCACTGCTTCATCCTTCATACCGGCATTATACAAAATTGCCTCAACCTCAGATTCCGAGAAGGTATGCGTATCACCAATAGGGTACTTGAATTGTAATGTTAACTCATTTATATCCTCACCACCTTCAGCCATTTTGGATACCAGGTGTGATGTGTAGCAAAATGAGCCGTGTACATAAAAACAAAAAACGGTGATACCTTGTGCAATCAAAAAATTAAAAACTCAGAAGTGCTTGGTTTTATCCGTTATATATGCACTAGAGAGTATAAGAAAAAATAGCTGATAGCTGTAGGCACAGCCAATGGACATCCTGTTCAATGAGACAAAAAATAGAGCTGGGTGCCTTGACACAGTGAATCATCCGCTAGATCCACTTAGTACACAGAAAGTTCCAGAGTCCGGCACTCCCCGCCACACAGAGAACTTGGGTCGGTGCCCTCACAATTGGAAACAATGGAACAAGCGCAGGTGCGGCACTCAGACCACGATTTTAGCAGCAGAAAAGACAGGCGGAGACTGTATAAATCAATCAACGTTTCAATATGAATATTGTCATCAGGATTACAATGAAACATACATCACATACCTTTATAGTGTTTCACCAAACAAGAAAACAGCAGTTCCCGGGCCGAGACCGCACACCCGCCCAGTCGCCGCACACCCATTGACGTCACCCGTAAGGCACGTTCTGCTACGTACACCATCACCATAGCAACCGTAAACAAGCTAGAGGAATGCAGCATACGACATTGTCATTAAAGTGATCAAAAATCAGTATTGACATATATATACGGAACAAAATGCATTATCAACACAGAGATAAATTTAACAATGACATATACAGACAGTATGAACTTATAACAGAATCCTGCCTATAGCTCGGGACAACGCCCGACAATATGTCTCACTGTATAGAACACCTGCAAAGACAATTTTCAGCGTAAGCTTGCAAAAGAGATATTTTCATTTAAACCATTAGGGGAAATTACATTTAATCTATAAATCCATCGCGCTTCACATCTCAATAGACGCAAAGAGCGATCCCCACCTCGGATATTTGGCACAATGGTATCGATCATGCGATAGCGTAAACTTGAAAGAGAATGATGGAGCTCTGCAAAATGACGGGCGACCGGCTGGTCGCTGGAGCCAGAATTAATAGCTGCTCGAATAGCACTCCGATGGTTACCCATCCTCTCCTTAAATTTACTCTCGGTTTTCCCGATATAACTCAAGCCGCAGGGACAAATAATTTGATACACAACAAAAGATGAATTGCAAGTAAAATGGTGTAGAATTTTATAAGTTTTCCCTGAATGAGGGTGCTGGAATGTATCGCCGGTTAACAAAAACTGGCAGGTTGTGCATGTACATTTAAAACAACCCATACGGGCCCTTCCAAAAAAACTACGATTAGAACTACTTAAAGGGGCCACATTGGTTTTTACCAAAATATCTTTTAAGTTACGTCCACGGGAGTAGCAAGACCTTATATCATGATTCTCAAGGTTTAATTTAGTATCACTTTGTAAAATGGGCCATAATTTTTTAATTGTTTTATTAATAATAGGAGAGGCAAGGTTAAATTTGTTAACCCATCCAAACTTTTTTCGTTTACTGACCTCAATCGGAACTGGGTTGTTAGTGTTATTTACTAAAGAAGTTCTATCCAGGGATAAAACCTTACTTTTACAAGTTTCTAACAAATCTTTACTATAGCCACGGTCCAAAAATTTTTTTAGCAGTAAATCAATCTGTATTTCAGATACCACCCTATCGCTGTTGATGCGGTGAATGCGGAGCATCTGGGAATATGGTAGGCCTTTTATCAAAGCTGGCGGATGACAGCTTTGTGCTTTTAACAACATATTCCTATCAGTAGGCTTTGTAAAGAGACTGGTGTGGATCTGTTGATTTTTTATAGTAATACATACATCAAGGAAGTTGACAGTCTCTCTACTTAAGGAATAAGTAAATTTGATAGGATGATCAGAACAATTATGTTTGTTGATCAAATCACTTAATAATTCAACGTCACCACACCATATCAAGAGCAAATCATCTATATAGCGTGAAAACAATATAACTCTAGATGATATTGTCTCATCTGAAAAGAATAGTGCATGCTCCACAAAAAACATAACCACGTTGGCATAGGCTGGAGCCATTGAACTGCCCATAGCACAGCCGCTGGTTTGTAAATAAAACTTGCCTTTATATAGAAAAAAATTGTTATTCAAAATAAGATCAAACAACTGGAGCATGATACCAATCTTTTCCGAAGAGAAGTTACTTTTACTATTCAAGAACACCTGTAACGAGTGTAACCCCAAACTATGGGGGATAGAGGTGTACAAATTCACCACGTCAATTGTAACAAGCCAACAATCAGGGGGTAATGAAGGTAAATTGTGCAACTTGCGCAACAAAGTAGATGTATCTAACAAAAATGTAGGTTCCACTTGAATAAGAGGTTGCAAGAGGGAATCAAGGTATGCTGCCACTGGCTGAAAAAGGGAACCCCGTGCAGACACAATGCTCTTTTGACTTAATGATTCTGGTCATTGAGCAATCAACTAAAGAGCTGCAGATCATTAAAGATAAGATCTTACAATTTGAACAGATCAATGTCCCGATTCTGTTAGCAGATGAAAGTACCGATTGGATGGATCGCTTGAAACTACAGTTGGCAACCTATAAAAAAGACCTGCTTCAATTTAAAAAAGAGAAGTTGGCTAAAGTGGAAGGGGACTATGAACGCCATACGGTCTATCGATGGATCTCAGGCAATTCGTTTTCAGAGAAAAAACAACCGTTGTTTAGAAGAAACAGGCGTCAAGGTAGTCGACCTGCTGGCCGTTTGGATACTGAGTCTTCTCATGATAACACAAGTTCTAATAGTGAATTAGAACAACCAAAATCTCAGAGGGCCCCTTTGGGCACACGCCCCAAGATTCCGAAGAACATTCCGGTAGAAGAAGAAGGCAAAGGGAATTCACGAGAAGGGGAAAACAAACAAAGAGGCAGGGGAAGAGTAGGACGTCCCCCACTCTACAAAAAGATCTAATATTTAATCTATCCTCTTATGAACTGTCACCTGGAGAATTCAGTTTGCTGTCAAAAGGTTTATCCTTTATCCCTACTGTGCGATTTGACGAATTAGAATGGGGAATGGAAAAGTATGAATTATCTCGTGCTCTTCGTTTAAAAGAGTTTTTTGGCCAAGCTGAAGAGTCAGTTAGCGAGCAACTCCCTGTATCTCTCAAAAAGTTTGCGTCTCGTTCACACTTTGATCCTCCATCTATTAACCCCACGATCAGGACTACTATGAGACTTCTGGATCAGGAGGTTCATACATGCCCTGAAGTATTTGAGAAGAGGAATCATCATCCTAATTTGTCTCCAATTGAACGACAAGCCCTGAGAAGTCTGGCTGGTAATAAGAATTTAATAATCCGTCAAGCGGACAAAGGTGGTGCTATCGTTTTACAGGATTTTGTGGACTATGACCGGGAGGTCATGAGACAATTGTTAGACCCGTTGGTATATCGTCCTTTACCTAGTGATCCCACTAGAGTGTGTAAGAGGGAATTATCAAGGGTACTCTGCCAGGCTTTGGATATGGGTGTTATTACAGAGAAAATTAAAGATGTTTTATTTCCACAATCACCCATTATCCCGAATTTTTATACTATACCAAAAATCCACAAGGGGTTGGACCCTCCACCGGGACGCCCTATTGTGTCTGCACGGGGTTCCCTTTTTCAGCCAGTGGCAGCATACCTTGATTCCCTCTTGCAACCTCTTATTCAAGTGGAACCTACATTTTTGTTAGATACATCTACTTTGTTGCGCAAGTTGCACAATTTACCTTCATTACCCCCTGATTGTTGGCTTGTTACAATTGACGTGGTGAATTTGTACACCTCTATCCCCCATAGTTTGGGGTTACACTCGTTACAGGTGTTCTTGAATAGTAAAAGTAACTTCTCTTCGGAAAAGATTGGTATCATGCTCCAGTTGTTTGATCTTATTTTGAATAACAATTTTTTTCTATATAAAGGCAAGTTTTATTTACAAACCAGCGGCTGTGCTATGGGCAGTTCAATGGCTCCAGCCTATGCCAACGTGGTTATGTTTTTTGTGGAGCATGCACTATTCTTTTCAGATGAGACAATATCATCTAGAGTTATATTGTTTTCACGCTATATAGATGATTTGCTCTTGATATGGTGTGGTGACGTTGAATTATTAAGTGATTTGATCAACAAACATAATTGTTCTGATCATCCTATCACATTTACTTATTCCTTAAGTAGAGAGACTGTCAACTTCCTTGATGTATGTATTACTATAAAAAATCAACAGATCCACACCAGTCTCTTTACAAAGCCTACTGATAGGAATATGTTGTTAAAAGCACAAAGCTGTCATCCGCCAGCTTTGATAAAAGGCCTACCATATTCCCAGATGCTCCGCATTCACCGCATCAACAGCGATAGGGTGGTATCTGAAATACAGATTGATTTACTGATAAAAAAATTTTTGGACCGTGGCTATAGTAAAGATTTGTTAGAAACTTGTAAAAGTAAGGTTTTATCCCTGGATAGAACTTCTTTAGTAAATAACACTAACAACCCAGTTCCGATTGAGGTCAGTAAACGAAAAAAGTTTGGATGGGTTAACAAATTTAACCTTGCCTCTCCTATTATTAATAAAACAATTAAAAAATTATGGCCCATTTTACAAAGTGATACTAAATTAAACCTTGAGAATCATGATATAAGGTCTTGCTACTCCCGTGGACGTAACTTAAAAGATATTTTGGTAAAAACCAATGTGGCCCCTTTAAGTAGTTCTAATTGTAGTTTTTTTGGAAGGGCCCGTATGGGTTGTTTTAAATGTACATGCACAACCTGCCAGTTTTTGTTAACCGGCGATACATTCCAGCACCCTCATTCAGGGAAAACTTATAAAATTCTACACCATTTTACTTGCAATTCATCTTTTGTTGTGTATCAAATTATTTGTCCCTGCGGCTTGAGTTATATCGGGAAAACCGAGAGTAAATTTAAGGAGAGGATGGGTAACCATCGGAGTGCTATTCGAGCAGCTATTAATTCTGGCTCCAGCGACCAGCCGGTCGCCCGTCATTTTGCAGAGCTCCATCATTCTCTTTCAAGTTTACGCTATCGCATGATCGATACCATTGTGCCAAATATCCGAGATGGGGATCGCTCTTTGCGTCTATTGAGATGTGAAGCGCGATGGATTTATAGATTAAATGTAATTTCCCCTAATGGTTTAAATGAAAATATCTCTTTTGCAAGCTTACGCTGAAAATTGTCTTTGCAGGTGTTCTATACAGTGAGACATATTGTCGGGCGTTGTCCCGAGCTATAGGCAGGATTCTGTTATAAGTTCATACTGTCTGTATATGTCATTGTTAAATTTATCTCTGTGTTGATAATGCATTTTGTTCCGTATATATATGTCAATACTGATTTTTGATCACTTTAATGACAATGTCGTATGCTGCATTCCTCTAGCTTGTTTACGGTTGCTATGGTGATGGTGTACGTAGCAGAACGTGCCTTACGGGTGACGTCAATGGGTGTGCGGCGACTGGGCGGGTGTGCGGTCTCGGCCCGGGAACCGCTGTTTTCTTGTTTGGTGAAGCACTATAAAGGTATGTGATGTATGTTTCATTGTAATCCTGATGACAATATTCATATTGAAACGTTGATTGATTTATACAGTCTCCGCCTGTCTTTTCTGCTGCTAAAATCGTGGTCTGAGTGCCGCACCTGCGCTTGTTCCATTGTTTCCAATTGTGAGGGCACCGACCCAAGTTCTCTGTGTGGCGGGGAGTGCCGGACTCTGGAACTTTCTATATATATATATAGATAAAACATGCCCAAAGAGACATGAGTATACTGGGTCCTAGAGACAAAGCTATGTCGATTTCTGCTTGACGTGTCCTGTAGAATATGCAATGGACAGATGATGCCGACTTGAGAGGCATATGGAAGGCTGAGGATTGTGTGGAGAAGGGTTCTCGGACCTGGTCTCCACAGCTATAGCTGGTAATTCTTATGTTTTGCCTTATATTCCTGCACAGCCTAGGAAAGCACGACATTATCAAATGCAGCCTTTAGAACAAAGAAACAAGAAAGTCTGAGGTGCGTCCTTTCTTGCCAGAGGTGGGGTCAGAGGAAAGAAGCTGCACAACACAGCTAGGTCCCAGGAACAGAAGTCCTCCCCGGCCTCTACAATAATCCACTGCATGTCGCTGGGGCTCCACAGGCGGAGCTAGGCCCGGTGGGGGCACGCCTGCGTAAGTTCAGCCACAAGTGGGTTCACTCCCTGTTAGATCCCTGGGCAATAGATATTGTGTCTCAGGGATGCAAGCTGGACTTTGAGAAGATGCCCCCTCACCGACGGCCCTGCCGGCTTCCTCCCACGAGAGTGAAACAGTGTTAACTGCAATTCACAAATTGTATCTTCAGCAGGTGGTGGTCAAGATTCCCCTCCTTCAACAAGGAAAGGGTTATTATTCGACCATGTTTGTAGTACCGAAACCGGACGGTTCAGTCAGACCCATATTGAATTTAAAATCCCTGAACATATACCTGAAAAGGTTCAAGTTCAAGATGGAATCGCTCAGAGCGGTCATCGCAAGCCTGTAAGGGGGGGATTTTATGGTGTCTCTGGACATAAAGGATGCATACCTTCATATCCCCATTTATCCACCTCATCAGGCGTACCTCAGATTTGTGGTACAGGATTGTCATTACCCATTCCAGACGTTGCCGTTTGGTCTGTCCACGGCACCGAGAATATTTACCAAGGTAATGGCAGAAATTATGGTGCTTCTGCGAAAGCAAGGAGTCACAATTATCCCATACTTGGACGATCTCCTCATAAAGGCGAGGTCCAGAGAGCAGTTGCTGATCAGCGTAGCACACTCTCGGGAAGTGTTGCAACAGCATGACTGGATTCTGAATATTCCAAAGTCGCAGCTGATTCCTACGACGCGTCTGCTCTTCCTGGGCATGATTCTGGACACAGACCAGAAGAAGGTTTTTCTCCCGGCGGAGAAGGCTCAGGAGCTTGTGACTCTGGTCAGAGGACTCTTAAAACCAAAACAGGTGTTGGTGCATCAATGCACGCGAGTCCTGGGAAAGATGGTGGCGTCATACGAAGCCATTCCCTTCGGCAGGTTCCATGCGAGGACCTTTCAGCGGGATCTGTTGGACAGGTGGTCCGGATCGCATCTTCAGATGCAGCGGCTGATCACCCTATCCCCCAGGGCCAGGGTGTCTCTTCTGTGGTGGCTGCAGAGCGCTCACCTTATCGAGGGTCGCAGGTTCGACATTCAGGACTGGGTCCTGGTGACCACGGATGCAAGCCTCCGAGGGTGGGAAGCAGTCACACAGGGAAGAAATTTCCAAGGGCTGTGGTCAAGTCAGGAGACTTGTCTGCACATCAATATCCTGGAACTAAGGGACATATACAACGCCCTAAGTCAAGCGGAGCCTCTGCTTCGCAACCAACCGGTGCTGATTTAGGCAGACATCAGCAGTGGCTCATGTAAACCGCCAAGGCGGCACAAGGAGCAGGGTGGCGATGGCGGAAACCACCAGAATTCTTCGCGGGGCGGAGAATCACGTAAAAGCACTGTCAGCAGTGTTCATTCCGGGAGTGGACAACTGGGAAGCAGACTTCCTCAGCAGGCACAACCTCCACCCAGGAGAGTGGGGACTTCATCAAGAAGTCTTCACACAGATTACAAGTCGTTGGGAACTGCCACAGGTGGACATGATGGCATCCCGCCTCAACAAAAAGCTACGAATGTATTGCGCCAGGTCAAGAGACCCTCAGGCGATAGCTGTGGACGCACTAGTGACACCGTGGGTGTTCCAGTCGGTTTATGTGTTTCCTCCTCTTCCTCTCATACACAAGGTGCTGAGAATCGTAAGAAAAAGAGGAGTGAGAGCAATACTCATTGTTCTGGATTGGCCAAGAAGGACTTGGTATCCGGAACTGCAAGAAATGCTCACAGAGTACCCATGGCCTCTGCCTCTCAGACAGGATCTGTTGCAACAGGGGCCCTGTCTGTTCCAAGACTTACCGCGGCTGCGTTTGACGGCATGGCGGTTGAACGCCGGATCCTAACAGAAAAAGGCATTCCGGATGAGGTTATTCCTACGCTAATAAAGGCTAGGAAGGACGTGACGGCTAAGCATTATCACCGTATATGGCGCAAATATGTTGCTTGGTGTGAGGCCAGGAATGCCCCTACAGAGGAATTCCAGCTGGGCCGTTTCCTTCACTTCCTACAGTCGGGAGTGACTTTGGGCTTAAAATTGGGGTCCATTAAGGTCCAGATTTCAGCCCTATCCATTTTCTTTCAAAAGGAACTGGCTACTCTTCCTGAAGTTCAGACGTTTGTAAAGGGAGTGCTGCATATTCAGCCCCTTTTGTGCCACCAGTGGCACCTTGGGATCTTAACGTGGTGTTGAGTTTCCTGAAATCACACTGGTTTGAGCCACTTAAAACCGTGGAGTTAAAATATCTCACGTGGAAGGTGGTCATGCTGTTGTCCTTAGCTTTGGCTAGGCGTGTGTCAGAATTGGCATCTTTGTCACATAAAAGCCCCTATCTGGTTTTCCATATGGACAGGGTAGAATTACAGACTCGTCCGCAACTTCTGCCAAAAGTGGTGTCATCTTTTCATTTGAACCAACCTATTGTGGTGCCTGCGGCTACTCGTGACTTGGAGGATTCCAAGTTACTAGATGTAGTCAGGGCTTTGAAGAATTATGTAGCCAGAACGGCTGGAGTCAAGAAAACTGACTCGCTGTTTATCCTGTATGCATCCAACAAGCTGGGTGCTTCTGCTTCAAAGCAAACTATTGCTCGCTGGATCTGTAACACGATTCAGCAGGCTCAGAATCAGAATCAGAATCAGAATCAGCTTTATTGGCCTGGTATACTTGCGTATACTAGGAATTTGTCTTCGGTTTGCTATACAACAGCCAAGTAGGTAACAGGTAAGCAGGTGTGTGTGTGTGTGGGGGGGGGGGGGGGGGAAGTAAAGTTACACAGATAGGTATACCGTAGGGACATAAGTTAGTTACATGTACGTCTAGTCAGTCAATGTTCAGGAGTTCAGCAGGCGGACCGCTTGGGGAAAAAAAACTTTTGAGGCTTCTGGTGGATCTGGCGGGGACAGCCCTGTAACGCCTGCCTGAAGGAAGCAAGTTAAGCATGCTGTGGCCGGGGTGTAGCTGGTCTTTTACTATCTTCATTGCCCGCTTTTTAGCTCTGGACAAGTACAGGTCCTGGACTGAGGGAAGGTCGGCCCCGATGATCTTCTCTGCGGTTCTGACCACCTTTTGGAGCCTGCATCTGTCCCTCGCGCTGGCGGAGCTGTACCATACGAGTATCGAGGAGCACAGTACCGACTCCACAATCGCGGAGTAGAAGAGGAGCAGGAGCTTCTGTGGGATGTTGAATTTCCTTAGTTGCCTGAGGAAGAACAACCTCTGCTGCGCTTTCCCAACAGTGGCGTCAGCGTTGGACCCCCATTTAAGGTCCCTGGAGATTGTGGTCCCTAGAAACTTGAAGGAGTCCACTAGCGATACCACACTGTCAGCAATCGTTAGCGGAGGTGCACTAGATGACTTCTTCCTAAAGTCCACTATCATCTCGACAGTTTTGAGGGGGTTGAGGTCAAGGTTATTGTGGATGCACCACTGGGCCAGCCGGTCTACTTCCCGTCTATAGGCCGATTCGTCCCCATCCTTGATGAGGCCGATGACGGTGGTGTCATCGGCGAATTTGATGATCCTTACTGATTGCGCCTCTGATGTACAGTCATTTGTGTACAGGGAGAAGAGCAGGGGTGAGAGGACACAGCCCTGAGGGGCCCCTGTACTAATGGACCGCGCTTGAGAGGTGAATTCCCCCGCTTTCACCACCTGTGTCCTATCTGTCAGGAAGTCTATTATCCAGGAACAGGTAGCTTCTGGGACCCCTAGGCGAAGTAATTTGGGGTGGAGGATGCTGGGGACGATTGTATTGAAGGCCGAGCTGAAATCGACAAACAGGACCCTTGCGTAGGTACCGGGAATGTCTAGGTGCTGTAGAATATAGTGCAGGCCCAGGTTGACTGCATCCTCGACACACCGATTCGAGCGATAGGCGAACTGCAGGGGGTGCAGTTGGGGGCCAGTCACAGTTTTCAGGTGATTCAAAACCAGACGCTCGAACGTTTTCATGACCACAGACGTCAGTGCTATCGGCCTGTAGTCGTTCAGGTTCGTGATAGTGGGTTTCTTGGGGACCGGGACTATAGTAGACCTTTTGAGTCAGGAAGGGACTTTCTGTAGCTCCAGCGATTTATTGAAGATCTTGGTGAATATGGGGGCCAGCTGACCCGCACATGCTCTTAGGGCAGATGGTGACACTCCGTCAGGACCCGGAGCTTTCCTGGTTTTGGTCCTTTTGAACAATGCCTCCACCTCTTCTTGGGTGACTTGCAGTGCCTGGGGTTGGCCGTCGGTGTTCGGGGCATCGTAGAGGTGATTGTTTGGGTTGCAGGGGACTTCTTTTGCGAACCTGCAATAAAAGTGGTTCAGTTCATCTGCAAGGTCTTGGTGCATGGCGGTGGACTTTGATGTTTTCCTATAGTTGGTTATGGATTGCATTCCTTTCCATACAGATACGGGGTCATTGGTGGAGAGATCGTTTGTCAGCTTGTCCGAGAACCGCTTTTTTGCTAGCCTGATTCCTTTAGTCAGAGAGTTCCTAGTATGGTTGTATAGTGCTCTGTCACTGCTGCTATAGGCCTCCTCTTTGGCTCGACGAAGTTGCCTGAGCTGGGCATTGAACCAGGGCTCATTCTGCGGCTGGATTGCCGCATCCAAAATCTGTAAAAGCCCATTCCACAAGGAAGGTGGGCTCTTCTTGGGCGGCTGCCCGAGGGGTCTCGGCATTACAGCTTTGCCGAGCAGCTATTTGGTCGGGTTCAAACACGTTTGCAAAATTCTACAAGTTTGAGACCCTGGTTGAGGAGTATACCTTGTGTTTGCTCATTCGGTGCTGCAGAGTCATCCGCACTCTCCCGCCCGTTTGGGAGCTTTGGTATAATCCCCATGGTCCTTACGGAGTCCCCAGCATCCACTAGGACGTTAGAGAAAGTAAGATTTTACTCACCGGTAAATCTATTTCTCGTAGTCCGTAGTGGATGCTGGGCGCCCGTCCCAAGTGCGGACTTCTTCTGCAATACTTGTATATAGTTATTGCTTAACTAAGGGTTATGTTATGTTTGCATCAGGTTGTCTGATGCTCTGTTGTTGTTCATACTGTTAACTGGGTAAGTTATCACAAGTTATACGGTGTGAGTGGTGTGGCTGGTATGAGTCTTACCCTGGATTCCAAAATCCTTTCCTTGTACTGTCAGCTCTTCCGGGCACAGTTTCCTTAACTGAGGTCTGGAGGAGGGGCATAGAGGGAGGAGCCAGTGCACACCAGTAGTCCTAATTCTTTCTTAGAGTGCCCAGTCTCCTGCGGAGCCCGTCTATTCCCCATGGTCCTTACAGAGTCCCCAGCATCCACTACGGACTACGAGAAATAGATTTACCGGTGAGTAAAATCTTATTTTCTGTATCCTGCTGGTTATTTTCTGTATGTATATTTTTTTTATGGTATAATGGTGTAAAGAATACTCCTGAGAGAAATGAACATAATAATCCTGGCATCTAGACTAAATAACTTGCAAAATGTGATGAGTACCTGCCATACATAAAAAAAACAATTGTGTACAATGGTGCACTGAAAACTGTATAGGCCTAGTGTAAAAATACAGATCGGAAAAAAATATTTTTCTGTATCATTCTAATTACATCCCATCAGGACTGTCTTTGCAATCTGGTGGGACCGCTATGTTATAGATAGTCAGTGATTGTGGAGGTAAGTGGAGATTATTCACTGAACCAATAAGATATAAAATGGCAAAATGTAGATTTAATTATAAAAAAATAAGCCTTGAAGAAGAGACCTCTGACCATCTGTAAGATCTCGGAGGAGACTTTTGCACACAAAGCCTGGAGCAGCCTCTCTCACATGAGGTCCTTCTGGTGGGCAGACATGGGGCTAGATGCATCATCGCTTGGAGAGTGATAAAATGTAGAATGAAAAAGTACCAGCCAATCAGCTCCTAACTGCCATGTCACAGGCTGTGTTTGAAAAATGTCAGTTAGGAGCTAATTGGCTGGTACTTTTTCACTCTCCATTTTATCACTTTCCAAGCGATTATGCATCTGACCCATGAGTGCTTCAGATTCTGTTTGAGTGTCATATAATGCTGTTACACACACAGGGCCGGATTAACGGCCTAATGGGCCTGGGGCTGAAAATGTTCAGGAGCCTATTATGAGAAATGAAGGTGGTGAGGCCAATGCCATGTAGGCAAGTAGACACCATATAGTATAAGTCCCAATGTCTCCCTAAATACATAAAAGTACAAAAAAAGTACAAAACTTGCATCATTTTGTGTGGAAAATAGATATGCCATTTTAACTCATTTTAACCCTTATGATTGATGGCCGACCATGTGGCCAGCTGGTGGCTGGTTATTATCAAGCTATCATGGTCTTGGGCCTATTTTTATGTGGAGGCCTGGAGCTGTAGCTCCATCTGCCCCATTGTTAATCTGGCCCGGGACACACATATAGGCTCTAGTCTTAGTTAAAGTGTCTGTGCTAATCAATCTGCATTATACTACATTGTTGTCAGATTGGAGTACCCATCCATGTGAGACAAAGCGCAAACTCTGGTACCATATAGACCAGCAGAGAAAATCTAGTAATAAGGTACCAACTATAAGAAATACTCTACATAACATAACAGGAGTTGTCACATTCTGAATTACAGCTTGATAAATCTAGGACAAGTGTGTTTACATGTTCCTTCTAAGAGCTTTTGGGATTGCAAAATAATCAAAAGAACAGTGTTGTAAGGGCAACGAATTTAATCACAATTTAATCCGAGCATAGGGCAAATTGTGAGACAGAATAAAATCATCTTGCCTGTGAAGACGTTATTGGCATAAAAACAAGGTCAGACATGCCACTGATGACTTTCTTCCACACTAATTACCATGAAATCCTCTTACATCTGAAGCATTGGGCTAACAGCATGACACACAATCATGTAAACAAGACATTGACATGTTCCAAGAAATGAATGTCTCTCCAGGTGTGTTCAAAGGGAGACAAAATGACATCTCTCTCGCATCTAAACATGCACATAGGACAACGTAATGCTACAAAAGCTACTGTAAACTCAGTTCTTCCAAAACGATGGCCGTATTGCATATCACACAACTGTCACTCAGCAGGGCAATTCCAATTGGAGGGGACGCCAGTAAATGTATTATCATTGCGGGTGTCCAGAGTTTGTATATATAAATATCTCAGATTAACGCTTTCTTCTGCATCTAGTTATCCTTATTAGCTTTTGTAATACTGTCAGTCATATATTAGAACAGGAGTATGTACTGCAAGAGAGTGACAAATCATTTTTGACAATTACAGGAAACCCACGGAAACATTGATAGAGTATACAAATGCATCACAGTTAATGCTCTGTTTGGTATTGAACCTCTGGGCCCAGAAAGCTAATCCAGCAGTGCTATCCACTGGGTCACCATGTCACCATTAGGGCACGAGAGAGCATTGTTTTTAAACATTTTAGCATCACACAGTACACAAAAAAACATTTAGCATACATTCTTCACTCTTAACACTTTATTTGGTAAGCATTAGAGATGAGCGGGTTCGAATGTAACGGCAGAATTAACGCCAGTTCAGTTTTATCCGGATGTTTCTTATTGGCTATCCAAAACACGTGACGTCTGTAAGCCAATAAGATGCCGTTTTGAGAACTGAGTAAATCCGAGTAAAACCAAGTAAAACCGACCCGGTCATCTCTGGTAAGCATTGAAATTTTCAAGAATACTATGTATTTTGTTGTACTTTTTTCTATTATATTTTCATCTAATGTGAATTTTGGATCTCCTGAAACAGCTGGCTGTTATAATAGCACAAATACTTGAGAGGATCGCTGCCAATGAAAGAATCACTACAGCATGACTAGAATACAAAATTCATGTTACTTGAGAGTAGAGATGAGCGGGTTCGAATGTAACGCCAGAATTAACGCCAGTTCGGTTTTATCCGGATGTTTCTTATTGGCTATCCAAAACACATGACGTCCGTGAGCCAATAAGATGCTGTTTTGAGAACCGAGTAAATCCGAGTAAAACCGAACCCGCTCATCTTTACTTGAGAGCAACATTACCAAATAAATGAATGCCTACTGATCCATTTGTGTTTCCAATAAGATGCATATAGGCAAATGACACGGACAAATTAGATAGGTTAGTTTTGCAGATTAGATTAGACTAGTAGTTTAATAATATTATGAAGTGTATTTATTGGAAGACCATTACTCTACTTATGTTCAGGCATGAAACCATCAATGTGTAATACCTTGCTCAGTGTTACGCTGACATTTTATTGTAGCTCTGTTAAAATAATAATAATAATAATTTTATTTTTATAGCGCTCTTTCTCCAATAGGACTCAAGGCGCTTAACAGATACATAGCATAATATAGTACAGAAAATAATGAAGTACAGAAAAGCTTTTAATAAAATACAGAAGCATGCAGATACTAAAAGGGACATTATGGAAATGCTTGAGTAAACAGGAAAATCTTGAGTCTACTTTTGAAGGATTCTATAGTTGGGGCCTCTCGCACTGTGCAGGGAAGTGAGTTCCATAGAGTCAGAGCCGCATGAGTAAAAGCTCGACTCCCAGATCAATTACGGGAGATTCTAGGTACTGCTGAAAGTCCTTCATCTACAGATCGCAGTAATCGAGTGGGGCAGTATGGGGTCAGAAGCTGCTTCAGGTATCTTGGACCCTGGTCATGTAGGGCTTTGAAACTCAGTAAGTCAATCTTGAAGATAATTCGCCATCTTACAGGCAGCCAATGAAGGGAGTAGAGGATGGGTGTTATGTGGCTAGAATGTGGCTGGTCGGTTAACAGCTTGGGAGCTGTGTTTAGCACCAGCTGTAAGCGGTGCAGTTCTATTGCTGGGAGACCAAGGTAGAGGGCATTACAGTAGTCTAATCGATATGATACAAATGCATGGATGACTTTTGGCAGATCATCTGAGAGAATTAAGTGCTTGATTCTGGCTATGTTCCTCAGGTGAAAGATTGAGGATTTGATTGTGGCTGATATCTGATGTTTAAGTGTAAAGCCACCATTCAGGACAACGCCAAGATTCTGCACATGATCAGTGGTTTGTAATTCTGAATCCCCGAGTGTAAGTCCAGTTGGTTGGCTATGCTGCAGTCTTGTCCTTTGATGTTGCGGTCCTATCATAAGGGCCTCTGTTTTATCCAGGTTCAGTCGCAGCCAACTGGCACTCATCCACTTCTGAAGTTCAGTTAGACAGCCATTTATGGTTGCTATTGGGTTATCAGTGCCTGGAGCAAAGGACAAGTACAGTTGTGTATCATCTGCATAGCAGTGGTAGACCAGCCCATGGCACCTGATTATTTCACCCAGCGGGAGCATGTATACTGCAAAAAGCATGGGGGATAGTATAGAACCTTGTGGGACACCACATGGCAATGGCACTGATGGTGATGAGTATAATCCAGATGATACTCTCTGTTACCTGCCTGTGAGAAATTATTTGAACCAGCTTAGGACTTTGCCATCCAGTCCACAAAAATGTATCAGTCACTCAATCATAAGCCCATGGTCCACGGTATCAAATGCTGCAGAGAGATCCAGAAGGATTAATATTGAACAGTCACCTCTGTCTCTTCCATCAGAAGATCATTTAACACACACACCAGGGCTGTTTCAGTGCTATGTCTTCTCCTGAATCCTGATTGGAATGGATCATAGAAATCATGGGTTGTCAGGCGGGTTTCCAGTTGATTTGCAACCACTTGCTCAATAGCCTTTCCTAGAAAAGGAAGGTTTGATACCGGTCTGTAGTTGGTCATGCAGTCGGGATCTAAATTAGGTTTTTCAAGAAGAGGTCTAACAATTGCTTCCTTTAGGGGTCCAGGAAAAATGCCTGTCTGCAAAGAGCATTGAACAATTTTTGCAAAGACAGGACCAATTATATCCATACAACCTATTAGAAGCTTGGTTGAGGCAGGGTCCAGATCACAGGTGGTGGGATGCAAAATCTGAGCAATTTCAGCAGTGTCCTTTACATCCACTGGGT
Source organism: Pseudophryne corroboree (assembly GCF_028390025.1). Lineage (NCBI taxonomy): Eukaryota > Metazoa > Chordata > Amphibia > Anura > Myobatrachidae > Pseudophryne > Pseudophryne corroboree. Next base: position 327,182,773 of record NC_086447.1, on the reverse strand, counting down.
TAAAGCTGGTCCATGAAGGCAGGTGGCTTATATTGGCAGGCTTTGTAGTTTGGCACTCCTTTGATGGCACTGTGGAGACTCCAGCCCAGATGGTGGATATTTTATCTGCAAAGAAGTTTGCAAACTCATTGCATCTTGCCTGGGAGAGGGTTTCATCAGTCTGCAGGCATGCTGGCTTGCAAAGCATCTCCACTGTGCGGAAAAGTTGAGCTGGCCTATTGTTTGCTGCCGTGATCTCATTTGACAGGAACTGTGATTTTTTACGGGTGATTGTCGATTGATATTCTTCATTATGCTTTATTAGTTTTATTTTGTCATCCACTAGGTTAGTCTTCCTCCATCGTCTTTCCAGTCTACGCCCCCTTTTATTGAGCTCACTAACACTGTTGTCGAACCAGGGAGCTCGACGTTGTGGTTTACGAAGTCTTATATGCACAGGGGCGATAATATCAATTGCAGCCATAACATCCCTATTATAATAATGGACTAGGTAACATGGATCTTCGCAGGCACCCAGTATAGCAGAGATATCCAGATTTTCTGCTAGAGCCTGGGGAGTCATACCCCTCCTTGGACGATACCTGGTCAACTCCACGGGCACAGCTCTTTTTTAAGGGGTTGCAACTGAGAACAAAAGGGAGTGGTGGTCTGACCACATGACAGGGTTTATTTTTAGGTCAGTGACTTCTAATCCAATCTGAAAGACAAGATCAAGAGTGTGACTACTTTTATGTGTGGCAGAAGGAATGACCTTTGTGAAGCCCAGACCATTCATTGTGCACAGGAGGTCTTGGCCAAGGCGTGAGAGCTCATCATCCACCCATGCATTGAAATCCCCGAGGATGAGCCATCTTTGATGTTCCAGAATCAGGCCAGCAACAGTGTCTGCAATTTCTTGTAGAAATATCTTTCCATCTCCAGGGGGCCAGTAGATGAGAAGTACTCTGAAACCTAATCCTGTCGAACTCCGGACAGCAATGCACTTGAATGAGCGAGTAATTTCAATAGGGTGGACCCTAAGTTTATGATCTTTTTTGAAGCAGATAGCCACCCCGCCACCCCTGCGGTCCAGTCTTGGGTTGTGGATGACAGAGTAGTTTGTTGGGACTGCAGCCTCCGATATAGGTGCTGCATTTTCATCTAGCCAGGTCTCGGTAATACAGGCTAGATCTGCAGATTCAATAAGGTCAGCAATTGTTGCGGTCTTGTTTACAAAGGACTGACCTGATTGGGCATACCAGAGGGCCTTCAGTTTTCTTTATGTTAGGTGCAGGCGCTCTGGGTATGTGGGTCACCAAGTGAGAATTGACAGTTCTGTTCTTCCAAGCACAGGGCCGTCTTTTGGGTATCACTTCTATTTGATTGTTCTTTGAAGCTGGGGGTGAGCAGGTGGGCAAAAGACTTAGGTGGTTACCAGGGAAATTAAGTTTCTGGCCTGCTCGCTTCCCACGAATGCGCCTGTGTTTTCTTTTTAAAATGCCATGGGATTGGAGGATAGAGGTCTGTGATGGTATAATAGGAACTGTGGAACGTGGTGGGCGGAGTAAAAGAATGAAGTTGGAGAATACGTATACATTGGGTCATCAATGACAGATTACTATATAAGTATGAGCTGCATATGATGATGAGAGAGGGAGAGAAAGCTGTGTATATATATATATATATATACCAACAAATATAAAACCACAGCACTCACCACCCCAGAAGCGGGGTGCAGTGTCTGCACTCACCACTCATAGGGTGCGGTGCATGTAGCCCATGGCCACCTACTTAAAAATATACAAACAGAAAGTTCAGCACTCACCAAAGCAAGCTCACTTATCTTCACAACATCAATAAATAAATGATGGGGGTTTAGTTAGTGAATTGGCCAATGCACGGAAGCCTGCAAACCGCTCGCCAAGGTACCCCACCTTCATGCAGGTCCTACACTATCACAGAGTCTCAAAAATTAAAACCTAGCAACTGTATCACATAATATAACTGCAAATATGCTTACTTGGTTTACTGTGTATCTGCCAAATACTCCATGGCTTTTAAAGGTACACTAGTCACCTGACACTGGCTGATAAATTACTAAAGAACAGCTGACTCAGGTTTAAGATAATTGGGCTTGCATAGGGGTGCATGAACAAAGCTTGTGGCCACAGTTAATGAGTTAACCAAAGATTAACCCTACAATATACCAACAAATATAAAACCACAGCACCTACCACCCCAGAAGCGGGGTGCAGTGTCTGCACTCACCACTCATAGGGTGGGGTGCATGTAGCCCATGGCCACCTACATATAAATATACAAACAGAAAGTTCAGCACTCACCAAAGCAAGCTCACTTATCTTCACAACATCAATAAATAAATGATGGGGGTTTAGTTAGTGAATTGTCCAATGCACGGAAGCCTGCAAACCGCTCGCCAAGGTGCCCCATCTTCATGCAGGTCCTACACTATCACAGAGTTTCAAAAATTAAAACCTAGCAACTGTATCACATAATATAACTTGCTTTGGTGAGTGCTGAACTTTCTGTTTGTATATTTTTAAGTAGGTGGCCATGGGCTACATGCACCCCACCCTATGAGTGGTGAGTGCAGACACTGCACCCCGCTTCTGGGGTGGTGAGTGCTGTGGTTTTATATTTGTTGGTATATTGTAGGGTTAATCTTTGGTTAACTCATATTAACTGTGGCCACAAGCTTTGTTCATGCACCCCTATGCAAGCCCAATTATCTTAAACCTGAGTCAGCTGTTCTTTAGTAATTTATCAGCCAGTGTCAGGTGACTAGTGTACCTTTTAAAAGCCATGGAGTATTTGGCAGATACACAGTAAACCAAGTAAGCATATTTGCAGTTATATTATGTGATATAGTTGCTAGGTTTTAATTTTTGAGACTCTGTGATAGTGTAGGACCTGCATGAAGATGGGGTACTTTGGCGAGCGGTTTGCAGGCTTCCGTGCATTGGCCAATTCACTAACTAAACCCCCATCATTTATTTATTGATGTTGTGAAGATAAGTGAGCTTGCTTTGGTGAGTGCTGAACTTTCTGTTTGTGTATATATATATATATATATATATATATAGATAGCGGTGGTCAGCAGCACTCCATGCTAGATAAAACAGATGAATAAAGCCGGTGCCCTCCGTATAACACCCCCAGCAGGGATGTCTTTAAACAATAGACCCAGTCGGCGGCACTCACGGCTCCCTCAACGGGGAATAAAACGAGACGTAGTCACAAAGCTGGTCAACGTTTCAATGTTATAAATGCAACATTTTCATCAGGACATATAACAAAGTGAGAGTGTAACATACCTATATACCCACGAGGCCGTCCATGCCGCCCGCCGTCCACCCGCTACACGTCCATCAAAACTGACGTCATCGTGCCGCGCCAGACGCGGCGTCACGGAGAGCCCCGTTGCACCTGCAAGTGAGAACAACGTCATTGGCTGTTACAAAAACAAAAACAAATGATTGACATACAAATCACGTGGTAATGCATTAGTACATGACAAAACTATTAATTACTCCAATTGTTGGCTGTTACAAAAAAACAAATAATAAACATTAAAAATAATGTAACAATGCGTTGATACATAAATGATGCTGTTACTTATTACCGCAAGGTATTACTGACATATCTTCAAGGTGATGGTTTTGACATAGTATCTGTTACTAGTAATACATCACATTCAAATTGGGTGACATCAGTCCGTCCAATTCAAAGGTGTGATATATATATATATATATATATATATATATATATATATATAAACTGTTAATTGTACTGTTAATAAACTGTTAACCTAGGTTTAATACATGTATTTTTAGTTTAATTCAAGGTAATTCGCATTGAAAGTATTGTTACAATTAACAGTTATATATATATATATATATATATATATATCACACCTTTGAATTGGACGGACTGATGTCACCCAATTTGAATGTGATGTATTACTAGTAACAGATACTATGTCAAAACCATCACCTTGAAGATATGTCAGTAATACCTTGCGGTAATAAGTAACAGCATCATTTATGTATCAACGCATTGTTACATTATTTTTAATGTTTATTATTTGTTTTTTTGTAACAGCCAACAATTGGAGTAATTAATAGTTTTGTCATGTACTAATGCATTACCACGTGATTTGTATGTCAATCATTTGTTTTTGTTTTTTGTAACAGCCAATGACGTTGTTCTCACTTGCAGGTGCAACGGGGCTCTCCGTGACGCCGCGTCTGGCGCGGCACGATGATGTCAGTTTTGATGGACATGTAGCGGGTGGACGGCGGGCGGCATGGACGGCCTCGTGGGTATATAGGTATGTTACACTCTCACTTTGTTATATGTCCTGATGAAAATGTTGCATTTATAACATTGAAACGTTGACCAGCTTTGTGACTACGTCTCGTTTTATTCCCCGTTGAGGGAGCCGTGAGTGCCGCCGACTGGGTCTATTATATATATATATATATATATATATATATATATATTATTTTTCCTCCAATTCGGTATGTGATCCAAAAATTATAATGGGTTCATGAACAGAGTTATTTGCTGCTCCAATAATCCATTGTGTATATTTGAAACAAGTGATAAATAAAAGAACTTTCCCTTTCTGCTGATGATTTAGTCAATTATTCCAGGACAGAGAAGGCTTGAGGAAAGGTGTTAGAATCCAATTCCTATTGTGCAGGTGTGAAAAGTCTCAGTGTGAGAGGCCTTTGAAGTAGATTTCTTGTGGTGGTAGTGATATTATTTGTCCTGGGAAATGGCTGGGATCCTGCAATTTGAAATGAACAGTGACCCTTCAGCCATTCAGAGCCTGAATAAACTGATATTAGTTGAAAAATGCAAGAAGTCAGAGCTATTTGTTGCTCAGAGAACAGAGGTGAATGATGTCTAAATGAGGGTCTGGATTGAGCCAAATATAGGTCGTAGTCCACAGTACCTTGTCTGGGATATCCAATGCAGAGTACAGTAGATTCCAAACTGAAGGAATTCTCTGTGGAGAGTTGCAGAGGATTCAATCTAGTGTGTATCTCAGCGCAGGAATGCAATCCGTTGGTTATGATGAGATGTCCGCGTAGAGTAGTACAAGTTAAAGGTAAGTCCTTGGATATTTATGATGATTCATAGGTCAGTTGTGGAGAATTTAAGCTGTTTTATGGAAATGATCAGGAGCAAGAAAGTAAAGTATCATCTCCCTATTGTCTGCTTTGTTATTTATCAAGAAAATTCTGATCTTAAAACATGTGTGATCAGTTGTTTCCTCAGGTTTAAGGATAGAGGTAAATGTTACTAGTATGTAGCAACATATCAAGCAGGAGATATCAGACATATACGGAATACTTCTATTTGATAGCCAGCCATCACAGGAATATCTCCTTTCTCATCCCATCTCTTTCTATACCCTTCCTGCCCGTCTCTAGGTCTCCTTCCAGTATCTCTGGTTTTGCCCCTCTTTGCCTTTCTCTCACTCTCCATGTCTCTTTTCCATCTCTTCCCTGCTTGTCTTTACCCTTCCTTTCCCTTGTCACTCTCCTTCATTTACCCAACAACCTTTCTTTCCATGTTTCTTTCTACCCCTTTACCCCAGCTTTCTATTTCCCCTCTTTTATCATGTCTCCCCCCTCCTCATCGCTTTGTCTCTTTGTCCCATCCCTGTGCTTACCGCTCTGACCCTGTCAATGAACCCCTCCCCCCTGTGCCACTCTCTCTCTCTCTCTCTATATATATATATATATATATTTATTCTGTATTACTTTGTCTCCGTGTTGATTGTACAGTTTTCTTTTCTGGTATAAATAGGTTTATTATTGTCTCTTTTTCACCAACCACCTCTTTTCTCCGCTTCCACAGGGCTTTGAGCAATGATCGATAACCTATGCCTCTCAGCAGCCCAAGGTGTGCCGACAACCCCATTACTCCTTCTGAGACAGTTGTCAGCAGCCTGAGTGTCTGTACTGGGCTCTCTCTATGGAGCACACAACTGCTTCAGCGTGTGTAACCAGAATACAGTACAGCAAGCCAGACTGAAAGCTGCATCCAATCCAGGACTTTGGTCATGTTCCCTGTGTATGGTGGATAGTTATTCCTGGGCTTGGCAGATGGGTTTTGTCCATGTTTATGCGATGTTGATAGGTGGGTATGTGGGTTTTTCAGGTTGGGTGGAAGAGAGGTTCAGGTCAGCTGCAGCGTGTTCTGGCTGGTTGTGCGCAGCATCTGTGTCCTGTTTATGATGTGCAGTAAGAAAAGATACTGGGTTGATTGGGTAGCTGGCAGAGTGGCTGCGGGCAGGCATCCAAATGATGTGTGTTAAGGCATGTCATTATTCTGTGGGTGAGTTGTTAAGTGTCTGAGACATTCTCTTTCTGCAGGGCGGGGGAAGGGGGTTGCTGCCAGTTTGCTAGTGGATAGTCTGTGTCCCACAGGCCTAAGACAGGGCCTCCCATCAACACTCTAATTGACTTCTGCTAGACACACACCATGCCTTGTTTTATAATAGATGTTGAATTGCAGCTACACCCACTGGCATCACTAGAAGGGTGAGGGGGGTGCAGCGAGCACTGGGTATCACACTCCGAGGAGAGGACACCAAAATGCCGGCTCCTTCTCAGTGCTTTGTCACAAAGGAGTAGCTGCAGGAAGAGTCTGCCAGAATCTCCAGAATGCTGTGCCCACCCCCAGAATGTTAAAACGGTGTAGTTTTACCGCACAAGATCATTTGGTTCCAAAGCACAAAGAGCGATTTATTTGCAACCATAAAGTAAAAATCCAAGAACTGCCAATTACATTTGCATGCGCACGGACAGCACTGCTCCAACCTTCCATATACAATGTTTTGCATCAGAGAAAGAACTCATTCAATTTATAAACTAGCATTCAAATAGTCCTTGGGGAATAAAGTCATTGGTTACAGGAAGGGATCTATATATACTCGACGTCAGTGATGGGGATAGTGGGTGACAGGGGAGGCAGGGATGACAGGCAGATAGTGGGTGACTGGTGAGGCAGGAGTCACAGGGGGATAGTGAGTAACAGGTAGTTATTGGGTGACTGGTTAGACAGGGGTGACAGGGGTATAGTGGGTGACAGGGGAGGCAGGGGTGACAGGTAGACAGCAGGTGACTGCTGAGGCAGGGGTGACGGGGATAGTGGGTGACAGGTAGATAGTGGATGACTGGTGAGGCAGGGGCAACACAGTGATAGTGATTGACAGAAGTGACAGATAGATAGTGGGTAACTGTTGAGGCAGGATTGACAGGGAGGTAGTTGGTCACTGGTGAGACAGGGGTGACAGGGAAATAGTATGAGATTGAGGCAGGGGTGTCAATGAGATAGTGGGTGACTAGGAAGGCAGGAGTACATGTATAGTAGATAGTGGGTGATTGAGGCAGAGGTGACAGGGAGATAGTGGGTGAATGAGGCCGGGGTGACAAGGAGATAGTGGGAGACTGAGGCAAGGGTAACAGGGAGATATTGGGTTACTGGGAAGGTAGGAGTGACAGGAAGATAGTGGGTGACTGAGGCATGGGTGACAGGTAGATAGTGGGTGACTAGAGAGGCAGGAGTGACAGGAAGATAGTGGGTGACTGAGGCAGGGGTAACAGGTAGATTGTGGGTGAATGGGGGGCAGGGGTGACAGGGAGATAGTGGGTGACTGAGGCAGGGGTGACAGGTAGATAGTGGGTGACTGGGGGGCAGGGGTGACAGGGAGATAGTGGGTGACTGAGGCAGGGGTGACAAGGAGATAGTGGGTGACTGGAGAGGCAAGGGTGACAGGGAGATAATGGGTGACTGAGGCAGTGGTGACAGGGAGATAGTGGGTGACTGAGGCAGGGTTGACAGGGATATAGTGGGGGACTGAGGCAGGGCTGACAAGGAGATAGTAGGTGACTGGGAAGGCAGGAGTGACAGGGAGATAGTGGGTGACTGAGAAGGCAGGAGTGACAGGGAGATAATAGGTGACTGAGGCAAGGGTGAAAGGGAGTGTGCTTGCAGAAAGATGGCCTGTCCCAGTGGTTTCCTTTCTCGGCTCCCTACTCACCTCACCCTGCGGTCCGGGCTCTCTCTTCAGGCAGTGCAGCAGGAGTGCGATTACATCTCGGAAGGAGGCAGTGGTCACCAGTCAGGATGGAGAAGGCATCGGCGGCACCCTCCACATGTGGCAGCCAGACTGTTACGCTGGCTTCGCAGGTGACACGTAGATAGTGGGTGACTGAGGCAGGGGTGGCAGGTAGGTAGTGGGTGACAGGGAGATAGTGGGTGACTGAGGCAGGGGTGACAGGTAGATAGTGGGTGACTGAAGCAGGGTTGACAGGGAGATAGTGGGTGACTGAGGCAAGGGTGCTTGCAGAAAGATGGCGCCCTGCAGTGTGTGACCCTGTCCCAGTGGTTTCCTTCCGTTGCTCCCACCGTCCGGGCTCTCTCTGCAGGAAGTGCAGCAGGGGTGTGAGTACATCTCAGAAGAAGGCAGTGGTCAGCAGTCGGGATAAAGAAGGCAACGACAGCAACCTCCACATGTGGCAGCTGTGAAGACAGCATAACAGTCAGGCTGGCCCTGGGTGCAATATGAAAATGGAAGAAAGTTGATTGCAGAGGCATTCATACAAATACATGGTTGAGTCACATTATTATGACCATCAGCTAATAGCCAGAGTTAACCACTTCGGAGCCCTATATGCAGCAAAGGTCAATGAACTAGTGCTAGTGGGTGACTGGTGAGACAGCAGTGACAGGGGAGGCAGGGGTGACAGGTAGATAGCGGGTGACTGGTGAGGCATGGGTGATGGGGATAGTGGGGGATAGTTAGATAGCAGGGACATGCGGTGAGGTAAATGGCTGAGGAGGCACTGGCTAGTACCAGAGCCAGATTTACACACAATTTATGAGCCAAAGGGTACATGTGGGCATTATACACAGCCAAGTCCAGCAGTATATACTGCTGGAATTTTGGTGAGATGTGCAGAAAAGGTAGGCTCACCTGCCGTAGACTTTTAACTTCAGAGTTTTGATTATTATAATAACACAAAGAAGAAATTTATAATATATAAATATGAGGCAGGAGGCCACTTGCAGGAGGGGGGTGGGAGAGTTGCCAGGTACACGCAGGATAGGGAAGGCATGCTGGCACTTGTAGGAGGGGAAGTCGCCAGACTCACACAGGAGAGGTGGAGGCAGGCTGCCATTTGCAGGAGGGGAGGTCGCCAGGTAAATGCAGGAGAGGGTGAGTCAGTGGTCACTTGTAGGAGGGGAGGTTGCCAGGCACATGCAGGAGAGGGGGGGAGGCAGGCTGTCACTTGCAGGAGGGGAGGTTACCAGGCACATGCAGGAGAGGGGGGAGGCAGGCTGTCACTTGCAGGAGGGGAGGTTGCCAAGCACACGCAGGAGAGAGGGAGGCAGGCTGTCACTTGTAGGAGGGGTGGTTGCCAGGCACATGCAGGAGAGGGGAAGGCAGGTGGTCACTTGCAGGTGAGGAGGCTGAGGGCAAAACATGTGACACGCAGGAGGGGGAGTGGGCAGTGGTCACTTGTAGGGGCAGTAGCACCTCTATGTCCAGTGCACATGACTCTTCAAGCTGGTTACGTGCTCCTAGCTGGGTTTAGGAGTGGGTGTGCTCTGGTTGTGTGTAGAGATGAGGGCCAGCGGTCATTCGATTCTCTGCTTGCTGTGGTGGTACTGGGGAGGAGCTCTGTCTCGCAAGACAAGAGTTGACATACTCTTCTTGCAATATTAAGAGCTCCTCCTGCATGCTGAATGAATAATGCCGCTACTGGAGGCAGGCATTAGCAGGTCAGCATTCGGGAAGTGGAAATGGCAGTGGTGGCGCCCTCCACATATGGCGCTCTATGCAGCTGCACAGCGAGCACAACGGTCAGGCTGGCCTTTATTACAGAGCATCACATGGTAGCCTGTCAGCAACAGAGCGGATGATGTCACTGAGGAGGGGAATGACGCTGGACCTCGCTGGAGAGGTAAGTAATGTTAAATACCAACAGTATATTCATGAGTGTCATTGCAATGCTAAACTAAATATGCTGTTGTCAGTGATACTAGCTGTTAAATGATGCCCTATATCGGACACAGTAAGTAATCCAATTATTATCGCCCCCAGCTATAGCTATCCCACAACTCTAAAGGCCAGTACTGACTGGCCGATGTGAGAGAGATGTGTGCTGAGCGGTTCGCTCAGCACACATCTCTCCCGCAGCTCAGCACAGTGCGATGTGTGCTGAGCGTGCGGGGGGAGATGTGGAGGCCGCTCACTTCACCCAACGGGTGAAGTGAGCGACCCGCTAGATTGACCTGCATACAGGCCAATCTAGCAGCAGCGACAGCGATGCGCGGGGCTGCGCATCGCTATCGCTGTAGGGGCTACACACGGAGCGATCTTGCTTAAAATCTAAGCAATCTAGTCAGATTTTAAAATCGCTGCTTAGATTTTAAGCAGCGATCGCTCCGTGAGTACCCCCCTTTAGATAGTCTATGTGTAAAGTCATGCTCTTTTAATTTAAAAAACCCCCCCACATATAATAAAGTATGCTTTCAGTCAGAGAACTGAGAGAGGCAACAGAGTCAGCAGACACCGAGCTCTTGCCTTGAACACGGCACCTCTCCTTCATTGTCTCCTGTTCCCTATGTGCTGACCTTTATTTAGGTATTTGCCGCTATCTCTTCCGTGGCTGACTCCCCCACTAGTCCCTGAACCTTAGAAGTCACACCCTCTTTATTGTAGAAATACATTTTGGAAGTGATCAGAACCCATGACCTTACACTGGAAGCAGATACCTTACTGATGAAGCTATTTGCTCCTGCATAGGAAGCCTGAGAATTCTAACTATGGGGGTCATTCCGAGTTGTTCGCTCTGTATTTTTTTCTCGCAACGGAGCGATTAGTCGCTAATGCGCATGCGCAATGCCCGCAGTGCGACTGCGCCAAGTAAATTTGCTATGCAGTTAGTTATTTTACTCACGGCATTACAAGGTTTTTTCTTCGTTCTGGTGATCGTAATGTGATTGACAGGAAGTGGGTGTTTCTGGGCGGAAACAGGCCGTTTTATGGGTGTGTGCGAAAAAACGCTACCGTTTCTGGGAAAAACGCGGAAGTGGCTGGAGAAAAGGAGTGTCTGGCCGAACGCTGGGTGTGTTTGTGACGTCAAACCAGGAACGACAAGCACTGAACTGATCGCAGATGCCGAGTAAGTGTGGAGCTACTCAGAAACTGCTAAGAAGTGTCTATTCGCTATTTTGCTAATCTTTCGTTCGCAATTTTGATAAGCTAAGATTCACTCCCAGTAGGCGGCGGCTTAGCGTGTGCAAAGCTGCTAAAAGCAGCTTGCGAGCGAACAACCCGGAATGAGGGCCTATATGAAGTTACTTCTATGACAATTACAAGTAACTTCATGTAGTTAGAATTCTCATGCTTCCTATGCAGGAGCAAATAGCTCCATCAATAAGGTGCCTTCTGTCAGTGAAATATGTTTTGGATTTTAATCCTGGGTATGACACTTGCAAAATGATTGCCAGAGAAATAATCAGCATTGTGATTGAGCAAATCTATGACCCTTTTCAGAAAGGGATGCAAAAGTACAAAAATTGCAATCAAGCGATTTTTGTACTTTTGCGCATGCACAGCGGCCTCAATGCGCATGAGCAAACTTTCAAACTGCAAATGCATCCTGGACGGATACAATTGCAGTTAGATTGGCAGCGGCAAACGGACCATTGTGGGGGAGTGGTCAGGCCAACGCAGGCATGGCCAGACTGTTTTCGGGGTGGATGGGTGGCATCACACGCAGCCGCTCCGATAATGAAAATGACAGCGGTGCGGCTGTGTATGCAGGGGGCATCTGCAATTCCCAGGTCAGCGATGCGATCGAAATTAGATTGCGATTGCAACATTGGCCCGAACTTGGCATGCTGTACGAGCTTGCCCTGTGTTGAGCGTCCCCCAACATGCAATTGTACTGAGTAGCAGATTCTGCTTTTTAGCAGAATCTGCTACACAACCTGAATAGGGACCTATGTAGTGTGTGGCTGTACACTACTGTACATAGATCTGCCTAGTTGCAATGGTTATGAACTGTCAGTGATAATTAGCTTCATATAGTTAGAATCTACATGCATGCCACACATAAGAAAATAGCTCTATCAATAAAGTGTCTGCCGTCAGTGTGTTAGGTCATGGGTTCTAATCCTGGATATGACTGATAAGTAAGGATGAGCGGGTTCAGATCCCTGAGAACTGAAACCCCCCCCCCCCACAAACATCACGTCCCGAGCCCGGATCTGAGTCCGGCTCGGGACTTCCCACCAGACTCAGACTCAGAAACCAGAACGAGGCAAAACCACATCAGCACGCTGTCGGATTCTCGTGGGTTTTGAATTCCATATAAGGAGCCGCGCATCGGCGCCATTTTCACGCCAATCCTGGAGAGTGTAGCGAGAGGACGTGTCTCCTCAGTGTCTGTGCGGGAAAGTGGTGTGGCGACCTGCTCTTTTGTGTCATTCCAGTGCTGTTTTGTGCTGCATCAGTCCAGTGGTGGTGTCTTGTGCAACATCAGTCCAGTCACAGTGGGGGTGTCCTGTGCTGCCATAATTCCAGTGCTGCTGTATAAGTCCAGTCCAGTGCAGTGGCCCTGTCTTGTGCTGCATCAGTCCAGTGGTGGTGTCCTGTGCTGCCATAAGTCCAGTGGTACTGCTGTATAAGTCCAGTCCAGTGGTGGTGTCCTGTGCTGCATCAGTCCAGTGGTGGTGTCCTGTGCTGCCATAATTCCAGTGGTGGTGTCCTGTGCTGCCATAAGTCCAGTGGTGCTGCTGTATAAGTCCAGGGGTACTGCCATATAAGTCCAGTCCAGTGGTATTGTCGTATAAGTCCAGGGGTACTGCCATATATGTCCTGTCCAAGGGTGCAGCCATATAAGTTCAGGGGTACTGCCGTATAAGTCCACTGGTACTGCTGTATAAGTCTAGTACAGTGGTGCAGCTGTAAAAGTCCAGGGATACTGCCGTATAAGTCCAGTCCAGTGGTGCAGCCGTATAAGTTCAGTGGTACTGCCGTATAAGTCCAGAAGAACTGCCGTATAAGTCCAGTCCAGTGGTGCAGCCATATAAGTTCAGGGGTACTGCCGTATAAGTCCAGGGGTACTGCCGTATAAGTCCACCAATATTGTGTGTGCATTACATCTGGGCAAATTCCAGCACGTCCCATGTTTTGCACATACAATTAATTTGGTGGTGCAGAATTGTTTGAAAAATGACAGAGGCGTGCAGGAGATGCTGTCGGTGGCCCAAAAAATTGGGTCACTTTCGACATTCAACCACTGTGTGCCACTCCTAGATGGGCCAGGTATTTGTGCTGCACACTTGTGTTGCTTAGCTTAGTCATCCAGCTACCTCATTGCACCTCTTTTTCTTCTTTGCATGATGTGCTGTTTGGGGACTAGTTTTCAAAAGTGCCATCCTGTCTGACACTGCAGTGCCACTCCTAGATGGGCCAGGTGTTTGTACCGCACACTTGTGTCGCTTAGCTTAGTCATCCAGCTACCTCATTGCACCTCTGTTTCTTCTTTGCATGATGTGCTGTTTGGGGCCTAGTTTTTAAAAGTGCCATCCTGTCTGACACTGCAGTGCCACTCCTAGATGGGCCAGGTGTTTGTGCCGCACACTTGTATTGCTTACCTTAGTCATTCAGCTACCTCATTGCACCTCTTTTTCTTCTTTGCGTGATGAGCTGTTTGGTGTTTGTGCCGCACACTTGTGTCGCTTAGCTTAGTCATCCAGCTACCTCATTGCACCTCTTTTTCTTCTTTGCATGATGAGCTGTTTGGGGCCTAGTTTTTAAAAGTGCCATCCTGTCTGACACTGCAGTGCCACTCCTAGAAGGGCCAGGTATTTGTGCCGCACACTTGTGCCACTTAGCTTAGTCATCCAGCTACCTCGTTGCATCCTTTTGGCCTAATAACAATATTGTGAGGTGTTCAGAATAGACTGGAAATGAGTGGAAATGAATGTTATTGAGGTCAATAATACTGTCGGATCAAAATGACCCCCAAATTCTGTAATTTTAGCTGTTTTGTTTTTTTTAAATCATTTAGATCCAAAACCAATACCCGAAAGTGTATTTTTGGCAAAACCAATCCAGATCCAAAACATGACCCGGGATCCAGATCCAAAACCAAAACACAAAACACGAAAAGTGCTCACCGCACATCACTACTGATAAGAAAGGTTTGATTTAAAATAATGGATAATGAAGTGTGTATACTTTTACGGGTTTTTTTTTTGACCACACATACACACCCATATATATATATATATATATAGTCCATGGCAGAGCCGGCCCTAACCAATATGATGCCCTAGGCAAGATTTTGGCTGGTGCCCCCTAGCACCGCAGCTAGTTCTGCAAGAGATGCCTGGCATGAGTCAGCTGGCAGCTCTGCTAACGTCGGGCACCTTTTGTTTATGAAAATGCATCTTATTTGCATTACTATGTGGCTAGGATGCACAAGCAGCTTCTGCTGATTAAAATGATATGCAGCATGCCTATATTCTGAGTGCGACTGCAGCTGTATCTGCATACGAAATGCTACATTACAGTGATTTCCAGGAATACACACAGAATATAGGCATGCCGCATATCATTTTAATCAGCAGAAACTGCTGGTGCCCCTAAGCATACCAAATGCCCTAGGCAACTGCCTAGTTTGCCTATGCCTAAGGCCGGCTCTGGTCCATGGATAAGTCCGGCACTCAGCTTCCCCGTTGGGGTATGGGCTCCGGTGCCCTCCCAGGGGAATAAACCCCGATATAAGCCAAAGGAACAGGCGGCACTCGGAGACTTGCACAAAGTAGGTGAAAAATAGCCAGGTGAGTCTTAATGAAGTCAACGTTTCGGGGGACGCACCCCCTTCCTCAGGACACAACACACTAGTGTACAACAAAGTGAGACAAACTTAAATAGCTTACTTACCGCCCCGCAGTGTCAGCGCCATCCCGGCGCACGCGATCCGCACTTCTGGTCGCGGCTCTCACCCGGCACAGGAAGTGACGTTGTCGCACCGCCGAGAACCGCCTCCACTGCAGCTGCGTACACAGAGGGACTGGTTACCATGGGAGCAGCGCACACACCGTTCATTCGGCGCGTGCGCTGTTGCCAGGTACAGAAACAACATCAACGCAAGTGCTTAAAACATCTCAATGAGCTACATAACAAAACAAAAAAAGAAAGTGACAAAATTATGGACATAATTGGTTAAGACACACCTCGGATCTCTCCGTGTGTGATGGGTGATAAAAGTGATAAATCGTATGCACTTAGATAGATAGATAGATAGATAGATAGATAGATAGATAGATAGATAGATAGATAGATAAATATATATTAGGGATGAGCGGGTTCGTTCCCTGAGAAGCGAACCCATCTGAACTTGGAGATCCAAGCCCGGATCCAAGTCAGGCTCCGTTTTTCGTGCCTAACTCGGAACCGAAAACGAGGCAAAATGTCATCATGCCGCTGTCAGATCTCACGGGTTTTGGATTCTATATATAGTCCCGGTGATCGGCGCCATCTTCATTCTGGACTTGGAGAGTGCACAGTAATGACATGTTCCTTCTGTGCTGTATTCTGTGCTGTACTCGGATAGGCAGGTTAGGGAAGGGGGGCAGGAGGGACCAGAGGGGTTGCAGCAGGAGAGTTGAGTAAACCTGGGGTGCTGCTTGTGTAGGTGCGCTGTGACTGTCACTGTGTTAGGGCTCTGCATAGTAGACAGTGCACTGCATATTGCATACTGTGGCTGTGTATAGGACCAGGTTTTGTTCTCTGTCTAAGGGGCTGTGTACTGCCGTACACTACTGCTATATATCCTCTATATGTGATCCAAACCAAAAAATATATTTCTATTGGTACGTCACTCTGACTACTAGTATTGCGGCTGCCGTACACTACTGCTATATATCCTTTGTGTGTGATCCAGAGCAAAAAATATATTTCTATTGGTGTGTCACTCAGCGATGACTACTAGTGCTGCCATACACTACTGCTATATATCCTCTGTGTGTGATCCAGAGCAAAAAATATATTTCTATTGGTGCGTCACTCAGTGACGACTACAAGTACTGCCGTACATTGCTGCGATATATCCTCTGTGTGTGATCCAAAGCAAAAAATATATTTCTATTGATGCCTCACTCTGACTACTAGTACAGCGGCTACCATACACTACTGCTATATATCCTCTGCGTCACTGTGTGATCCAGAACAAAAATATATATTTCTATTGGTGCGTCACTCTGACTACTAGTACAGCGGCTGCCGTACACTACTGCTATATATCCTCTGTGTGTAATTCAGAGCAAAAAATATATTTCTATTGATGTGTCACTCGATGAAGACTATCAGTACTGCTATATATCCTCTGTGTGTGATCCAAAGCAGTGAGAAATGGAGGTACAACAAGTGAAAGATCAGGAACCACTTACTACTACCAGTACTGAAGCTGCTGCCACTAGTCATGACAACAATGCAATTCCGTCAACGTCATCGACTAAGGCTGATGACCAATGGTGTACAGAGCATGTAAAGTCAAAGAAGAAATATTTGAAGGTGATAAAAAAATAAAAATAATTAAAGTTAGCTGAAGAGAAACGTAAAATTGGCAATATGCCATTCACTACACAAAGTGGCAAGGAAAGGCTAAGGCCTTGGCCTTTGTTTATGACTGGTGGTTCTGCAGCACATAATGATAATGTAAGCCCTCCTCCCTGTATAAGAGTTAAAAAAGGAAACTTGTAAAGGCCCAGGAACCAAGTGTACCTTCAAAAATATCACAAATTCCCAAGTAGAGTCCAAGTAGGTCCGTGGTTGACATGTCTAACTGTACTGTACCGGAATAGGAGGCTCCTTCCTCCATTTGCACGCCCTTTGCAAGTGCTGAGAGGAGCAACACCAGTCCATGCGCTGACATTGAGATTAAGGATGTCACTGTAGAAATAACCAGGATGATGAGGATATTGGTGTAGCTGGCGCCAGGGGCGGATTGGGATCAAAAACCAGCCCGGGAAATGTATTGAAGCAGCCCTAATAGGTGTGGGGTCTGTTTAGGGGGTTGGAGTCTGTGAAGTGGGTGGGATTATTGCTCAGAAGGGTTAATAACATGTATGCATGGAAAGTGCATACATTAAGGGGCATGGCTTCATGGGGAAGGGGCGTGGCCACATAATAGTGCCAATTCACATTACACCACACAATAGTGCCGCTTATGCACATTGCACCAGGTAGAACCTCTTATACACACTGCACCAGGTAGAGCACGTTATACATATTGTGGCAGATAGAGCATGTTCTACACTTTGTGCCAGGTAGAGCATGGTATACACTTTGCGCCAGGCAGAGCACATTATACACATTGCACCAGGTAAAGAACATTGGCCCTCATTCCGAGTCGTTCGCTCGGTAGTTTTCATCGCATCGCAGTGAAATTCCGCTTAGTGCGCATGCGCAATATTCGCACTGCGACTGCGCCAAGTATCTTTGCTATGAAGAAAGTATTTTTACTCACGTCTTTTTCATCGCTCCGGCGATCGTAATGTGATTGACAGGAAATGGGTGTTACTGGGCGGAAACACGGCGTTTTATGGGCGTGTGGCAGAAAACGCTACCGTTTCCGGAAAAAACGCAGGAGTGGCCGGAGAAACGGGGGAGTGGTTGGGCGAACGCTGGGTGTGTTTGTGACGTCAAACCAGGAACGACAAGCACTGAACTGATCGCACAGGCAGAGTAAGTCTGAAGCTACTCTAAAACTGCTAAGTAGTTTGTGATCGCAATATTGCGAATACATCGGTCGCAATTTTAAGATGCTAAGATACACTCCCAGTAGGCGGCGGCTTAGCGTGTGTAACTCTGCTAAATTCGCCTTGCGACCGATCAACTCGGAATGAGGGCCATTATACACATTGCACCAGGTAAAGCACATTATACACTTTGTGCCAGGCAGAGCACATTATACACATTGCACCAGGTAAAGAACATTTTTACACATTGCACCAGGTAGAGCATGTTATACACTTTGCACCAGGCAGAGCATGTTATACACTTTGCACCAGGTAAAGCACGTTATACATATTGCACCAGGCAGAGCACGTTATACACATTGCGCCAGGCAGAGCACGTTATACACTTTGTGCCAGGAAGAGCACGTTATACACATTGCACCAGGTAGAGCACGTTATACACATTGCGCCAGGCAGAGCACGTTATACACTTTGCGCCAGGCAGAGCACATTATACACATTGCGCCAAGTAACGCACATTATACACTTTGCACCAGGTAAAGCACATTATACATATTGCACCAGGTAGAGCACGTTATACACATTGCACCAGGTAGAGCACGTTATACACTTTGCGCCAGGTAGATAACGTTATACACATTGCACCAGGCAGAGCACGTTATACACTTTGCACCAGGGAGAGCACGTTATACACATTGCACCAGGTAGAGCACGTTATACACATTGCGCCAGGCAGAGCACGTTATACACATTTCACCAGGTAGAGCACGATACACACATTGCACCAGGTAGAGCACGTTACACACATTGCACCAGGTAGAGCACGTTATACTCTTATACATAACGTGAGCCCCTCCTTCCCCTCCAACTGATCAGTGATAAAAACACTACACAGACTATGGAGCTGCTGAGCTTACCTTGGGACTGGCCACTCCTTCTCCTCCAGCCTCTCCTCTGAGATCCTAGCTGCCCCTGGCCATCAAACTCCCCAGCAAAATTGCTACCCACGCCAGCAGCAGCTCCCCCATCACGCCGCCTACTGGATGTCACTGCAGCTCCCAACGTGCAGGGGGTGGGGAGGAGAGAAGAGGAGGAATCCGCCGCTGCCTCCACGGCCGATCTCCACAGCCGATCTCCATGGTGTCTGCAGGGCTGTGCTGGGCTAACGCTGCCGTGATCGGAGCTAAGCTCCGATTGCGGCTGCCGGCCAGCATGGGGGATGACGGCGGCCACTGAGGGGATGCACGGACCAGCCAAACGGAATCTGGTCCGGCGTCCTGCCGTCCCAATCCGCCGCTGGCTGGTGCTGAGGAGGAAGTTGATAATGAGGATTCTGATGGTGATGTGGTTTGTTTGCATAAGGCACTAGTGGAGACAGTTGTTGGCCATAGGATGAAAAAGCCCATTGTCATACCTGGGCAAAATACAAAAAAATCCACCTCTTTGGTGTGGAATTATTTCTCCATATATCCGGACAACAAGTGTCAAGCCATGTGTTGCCTTTGTCAATCCATAATAAGTAGGGGTAAGGACGTTAACCACCTAGGAACATCCTCCCTTATAAGTCACTTGCAGCGCATTCATCAAAAGTCATGTCAAGTTCAGAAACTTTGGCTAGGAGTGTGACCAGTCCAGTGACACCTAGCTCCCTTTCTTCTGTTGTATCCAAGCACCTGCAATCCATAACACCAACACCCTCATCGTCAATTTCCTCCTCAACCAGAATCGGAGGTAGTCCTGTAGGCCATGTCATAGCCATGACTGACTCCTGTCTTATCCGGGATTCCTCCGGAAGATCCTTGAGTGCTATGCCTACTGATGCTGCTGCTGTTGTTGCTGCTAGGAGACGATCTTCATCCGAGAAGGGGAGCAGGAAGACCACTTGTACTACTGTAACAAAACAATTGACTGTTCAAGAGTCCTTTGTGAGGAAGATGAAATATGACAGCAGTCACCCAGTTGCAAAGTGGAATACTGAGGCCATAACAATGATGCTGGTGTTAGACGTGCATTCAGTATTCGCCATTAGTGCAGTAGGATTTAGACAGATGATGGCCGTACTGTGTCCCTGGTACCAAATTCCCTCGATTCCACTTCAATAGATAAGCAATTCCCAGACTGTGCAAGGACATTACAAAAAGTGTCATTAGTGCCCTCAGAAATGCCTTTGTACCCACTGTCCACTTAACCACGGACATGTGGACAAGTGGAACAGGGAAAACTAAGGACTACATAACTGTGACAGCCCACTGGGAAGATGTATTGCCTTCCGCAGCAACAGCAGCAGCAGCACCAGCAGCATCTCACAAATGCCAACTCATTTCTAGGCAGGCTACACTGTGTATCACCGGTTTCAGTAAGAGTCACACCAGTTTTCGTCACTGATGGGGCATGCCCAGCGCTCTGTGAGCCGCTGGCATGCCCCCTCTCCCTCTGACGCAAGTGAATAGATGCTGTGCACACCGCGAAAATCGGGACAGTTGGGAGGTATGCCCACAGTGTGATAGCCTGTGTCACAAATCAAGGCAGTGGGACTACTAAAGACAGCCCAGAATTAATTACCTGCCTCAGACCCTTTAAGAGACATACTGGGGGCGGGACCTACCTGGCTGGTTGATGGACAGCTCGTGCAGGAGGGAGACCTGATTGGCTGTGGTGTGCAGGAAGAGGAAATGAGGTTAGACACCGAGCTGAGGAGAGAGGAGATGCATGTGGGAGAGTGAGGAGGCAGTGTGAACAGTTTGAGAGCAGCTTCAAAGTGCCTATCGACACCGGTGACCTGTCCCGTGTACGGCGGCAGGGGAGAGGAGGTGCGTGACAGCAGAGTGCGGCAGTCTGTGGAGGCGCGCACCCGGAGAAGCAGTGTGTGTCCGGCGCCACGAGTTTGATGGTGGGTGGGGCGCGGTAGCCCACAGCACAGCCAAGCAACAAGATCCGTGAGTGTAGCCCCCTACAGCAACTCTGTTGCTCAGAAACTGCTTGAGAGTGATAGAAACAGGCCCCGCTATCAGCATCAGAGAGACTGAGTATCATCATACTTAACCTCAATGGAGGACTACACATCCACTGTCACACTGCAGAAAACAGAGACCCTTTTGGGACAAAGATCACCCTTACCAGGGAATTTTAAAGGGGCCACTGACCTAATGGCGTTTACTTGATCAGAAAGAGGAGCGGGAAAGGCATCAGCCTTGCGATTCTGTGACCCTGGACAAAACTGTAATTTGAAGTCAAATCTGGAAAAAAAAGTGCCCACCTGGCTTGGCGAGGGTTAAGACATTGAGCGCCTTTTAAGTACAGGAGATTCTTGTGATCCATCATGATGGTGATGGTATGAGAAGCTCCTTCTAATAAATACCTTCACTCTTCCAAAGCGAGTTTAATTGCCAAAAGTTCTTGATCGCCAATAATGTAGTTACGCTCGGCAGGAGAGAATTTTCGTGAGAAGAAGCCACAAGGATGTAGATGTCCATCGTTAGCTCTTTGAGACAGTACTGCTCCCACTTCAACAGAAGAGGCGTCCACCTCAAGGATGAAGGGCGAACTGGTATCTGGCTTTTTCAAAACCGGAGCAGAGATGAATCTTTGTTTCAACAAATGAAAGGCTTGGGTAGCTTCTTCTGACCATTTGGAAGGATTAGCACCCTTTATGGTAAGAGCCGTAATAGGTGCTACAACGGTGGAAAAGTCTCGAATAAATTTCCTGTAATAATTGGCAAACCCAAGGAATCTCTGGATGCCCTTGAGGGTTACAGGAATCGGCCAATCTCGGATCGCTTGAAGTTTCTCAGGGTCCATCTCCAGGCCGGAACCGGATACAATATACCCCAGAAACGGGATGGATTTTACTTCAAAGACGCTCTTCTCCAGTTTGCAATATAGATGATTGGTACGGAGACGGGACAAGACCTCTTTCACCCAGAACCAATGTTCCTCCAGATCATTTGCGAAGATAAGGATATCATCGAGATAAACCATGACATGACGATAAAGAATGTCTCTAAAAATCTCATTCACAAAGTGTTGGAATACCACTGGAGCATTGCTGAGTCCGAAAGGCATGACGAGGTACTCATAATGTCCGTCACGGGTGTTAAAAGCGGTCTTCCCGGGGCGTGGCCTGGAGGCTGTATGAGCAGGCTGCGTTTTCAGTGAGCTCTCAGGGACCTGAGAGTTACCTTATAATATCACAGCCTTCACCCTATCCTAGTTGGCCTAAATCATCTGGATCACCTCCTTAGAGTGCTGGTACAGGTGGCGAGTACGAGCTGCGGAATCGGGGAGCCGGTTTCCTGGCTCCCGCGGATTGCGGCCTACTCGTCGCCCAGAAGCCGGGGCCTAAATTTTCACACTGACCCCCAGCTGAGAGGCCGGCCTGCCCGGAACGTTCGACGGACCGGCTACTATCACACCCCTTGCAAGGGCATCACAGAGGACTCACCGGAGGTCCCTGCTGACCGGCGGGAGGAAGCCCAGGCTCAGATAGGAGCCGAGAAGCGCGCGTCGGGACACGAGTGGCGGCCATCTTGGAGACAGGAGAACGGGAGGCGAGACGGCGGAGGTTCGGAGGAGACATCTGGCGGCCCTTGGAGGTGAGCAGATAGAAGGGTCCACTCCATAGAAGAGGCTGTCCATCTCCCCCCTTCGGTGCCGGGTCCCTTTACCAGCCACCAGCGGCGCACTGCTTCGGAAGGGACTCCCCCCCTCCCCCTCTGCCTGTCAGAAAGTGTGCGGCCAAAATAAAATATAAGGAGCGCTTTCCTACATCTGTGCTCTGGAGTCACCGAGACGTACTCAGGGGTGCGGGTCCCCATTAAGAGACGGACGAGGCCCCCCACCTCACTCACTTCATCAGTACACACCGACGTACCTGTGGATACTTGGAGAGCCTGTGTGCCCCGACCCCTATGCGGATACACCCACGGCTGTGGGTGACCCATTGGAGGGAACGGGAGGGAGGCGCGGAGTCCTGCGACCCACGGGTTCCCCATATCAGACCCCGGAGCTGTGCAGAGAGTGCTCAGGGAGCACAGCAGTAGGGGCAATTAAGTCAGACCAAACCTTACAGTACAGCTCAGCAGACGAATCCTCCATCTGACTGGACCTCTCTTTTGCAGCAGTGCCACACTCCTGGCCCTACACCTGGTGCCACCAAGAACCTTCCCTCGGCACGTTAGTATTATCCTTCCGGGTGGCCTTGGACTCTATCCTGACCCTCTGCAAATTGCGGCCCGACCCTTAGCGTACCTGGGCGGCCTGGGGTGCGGGACAGAAGTTCCCCCCAACGATACATAGGCACAAAGAAGAGGATGGCTAGTTACATAGCCTTGCAAGCCTTGCTCATGCCAATGTAAAGCGAGCAGTATCCCCTACCCTTGCCATTATCTACATGACATCCTGGTAATACCAGAGACAGCGGAGCCTTTAACTTTCCATATCTTACGTGATCAGAACTGCCGAGCTCTCTTACCCTGGCCTTAGCATGCCTTCCAGACGCAGCAAGCCGTCTAAGCCCGCGCAGCAGCTTTCATTTTTCAAGTCATCCCCTAAGTTGCCGGGCCCTAAACCCACTGGGTCCTCTGTTACAGAGACAGTACCGCAAACTCCCCCCTCTCTGGAGATACCTCCGCTCGCTTCCATAGCTGCTACAAGCCTGGATAAAGTTGGAGATGGAGATGCTCTGACCGTGGGCACTATGAAACTCCTTCTGTCTCGCTTTAAAGACGACGTTGCAGCGGAGTTCCGTACCACATTAACAGCGTGTCAACAATCCATAGATGACCTAGGGGGACGTACTGACCATTTGGAAAATAAAATGGAAGAGGTCGTGGGGTCCCATAACGGCCAACTAGACTCCCATGACGCTTTGGAGGCAGAGGTGAAGCTTCTGCGGGACAAAGTCACAGAGCTGGAGGACAGATCACGACGCGGCAACCTTAAATTGCGGGGAGTCCCCGAATCTGTGTCAAATAGCAGTTTACACGATTATGCTGTGGCCCTATTCAAAGCTCTATTACCCCAGTCCCCTTCGGCAGATTTCATTATTGACCGAATACACCGATTGCCAAAGGCGAGAGCGACCCCAGGAGACGCGCCTAGAGACGTCCTGATGAAAATGCACTACTTTCACGTTAAGGAGGCATTACTGAAAGCATCAAGACCGACGTCGGACAACTCTTCAGTCCTAAAGGGACTCCAGCTTTTCGGGGACTTGTCTGCAGCTACTCTTTACAAACGGCGTTCCTTTCACCCCATTACGGCAGCTCTCAGGAAGGCGGATATCCCTTACCGCTGGGGCTTCCCCACCAAGCTACTGATCCATCGAGATGGCTCCACTGTCTCTATTTCTACAGCAGATGAAGGGGCAAAGTTGCTCAAATCCTGGAACATTGCGGAACCCTCAGCGGACTCCTCACCCCGTCGACTTCAGAAGGACTGGTCCGCGGTGAAGTGAGGTGGCATGCTCGAGATCGGATACCGTCCGCAGAAGCTATCTCGGTAACGTAATGACTCTAGTGACTCTCCAGTTATGGTTATCGGAGTTTGAGGTATAAGATGAGGCGCTGGAGAGATCCTGACGACGCTTCTGACGTCGGTGTCTGTCTCTGTGCCTTGTGTCCAGACTGGACAGTTTTTGTTAAGTAATGTTTGTTCCTCATGTTCTATTTACACGCATATGTCCCTATATGCCTTAATATTACCAGGATGTTTCTGTTTTTCTGTTTATGTGTTTAGTATAGAAGGCAGTATAAAGTATGGCAACGGGTAGGCGCTACGCCACTAACCCCCCCCTTAGCCTACACAGCCGCCTTATCATGGCGACTGGTTATGATCTCAAGGGAGATCAATTCAGTTTTGTTTTTTTAGTTTGTTTTCTGTCTGCCTTCCCACCCCCGGAAATGTTTCCCTTCCCCTATCAGGTATATCAGCTTAAACACGGAAATCGGTCATCGGAACTATTAGCTCTTTTTGCAAAGGATTATGGTTAACATAGTTTCTATCAATGCCAAAGGGCTCAATTCCCCTCACAAACGAAGAGTTGCCTTAAAAAAATTTTATAAACTTAAAGCACATGTGGTGGCAGTGCAGGAGACACACTTCCAGAGCCAAAATTCCCCCTCATTTACTAACACACGTTACCCCCTCTGTTACATGGCAAATGGGCCCGCCAAGAAAGCTGGTGTGGCTCTCCTTATAGCACAACATTGCTCGTTTGTTCTGTCCGATAAATATGAAGACCCAGACGGGAGATATCTAATCTTAGTGGGTAAATTGGATAATGTAGAGACTACCTTGGTCTCCTGTTACGCGTCCAACGCCAAACAAATCCCATTCCTTAGAACCTTCTGTAGAACTCTCAAGGAACGTATGAAGGGAGCCCTTTTGATCTTAGGGGACTTCAATATGGTGCTGGACCCCGTTGTTGACCGCTCCCGTCCGACCCGGGCCCTCCGTAGCAGCCCGCCTCAGGACCCCTCAGGCAAATTTAGCCAACTGCTGGCTGAGTACGCGCTGTATGATGTCTGGAGGGCTAAACACCCACGAGAACGAGATTATACTTTTTATTCCCATGTCCATAGTTCGTACTCTCGTATAGACTTAGCATTAGCGGATAGATGGACATTAGCGACTATTAGCAAGATAGACATATTACCTATGTCTTGGTCTGATCACTCTCCGATTATTGTTGTTTGGGATATTAGTAAGAGGGTGGTTCCCCACGGCCCCTGGAGACTGGGCCAACACCTGTTGGCTCACCCTGAGGCTCACCAGGCCATTCAGCAATCTCTGGACTTATATTTGACCACTAATTGCCCCGAAGACACATCTGTTTTTACCCATTGGTGTTCCCTGAAGGCCGTGATTAGAGGCTCTGCAATTCAAATCGCAGCTAGACTTAAGCGCGAATACAGGAAGAGACACGAATCAGCCGACAGAGAGGCTGCGCGGTTGGAAGCGGCACATAAAATAAGCCCCGACAATAAATCTCTTTTTAAGCAACTCCTTATTGCCCGAGACAAGGTAAACGCCTTTGCCTTAACCGAAGTACATCGCAACCTGCAGCGGCTAAATCAAAATTACTATAGACTTGGTAATAGAGCAGGAAGGTTATTGGCGCGCAAATTAAGAGGACGCAGAGCCAAGGAACGCATACATGCTGTCCATACATCTTCAGGAGTCAAAGTAACTGACCCGGTCGAGATAGCGAATGCGTTTGCTGAATACTACTCTCAGCTGTATAACCTCAAGGATGACCCTGACACCCCTCAGCCCACTTTAGCAGACATCAATGGTTTTTTAGACGGACTATCACTTCCCACTATAGATGCCCAGACCCGTGAATCCCTTAGCGCCCCCTGGTTACTTGACGAAGTCATAGCAGCCATAGATTCCTGTCCAATAAATAAGGCCCCTGGCCCGGATGGGTATCCCTCCAACTTCTACAAAACATTTAAACTAACCCTTGCTCCACTCTTATTGTCAGTATACAATGAAGCCTCTGATTCCACATGCTTCCCGGGAGAGATGTTGGAGGCCCGAATAGTCACCATCCCTAAACCAGGAAAATCCCCTACAGTGGTTCAGAACTACCGCCCTATAGCATTGCTGAACACTGACCTTAAACTGTTCGCCAAGATGGTTGCAAATAGGATCGCCCCTCTCCTGCCAAGTTTGATTAACCCGGACCAGGTAGGTTTTGTTCTGGGCAGGCAAGCGTCGGATAACACACGCAGAGTTATTAACTTAATTGACCGCTGCCAGGCCCGGAACGAGCCTCTTTTGCTTCTCTCTCTGGATGCAGAAAAAGCATTCGATAGGATCCATTGGGACTACCTAAGGGTTACCCTGGGACATTTTGGATTTGCGGGTAGAATACTAGATTCTATATTGGCTTTGTATTCCTCACCCTCGGCTTCGGTTTTCACCAATGGGTACAACTCCTCCATATTTAATATTACTAATGGGACCCGGCAGGGTTGCCCATTATCACCCCTTATTTTTGTACTAGCGGTGGAGCCTCTGGCGGAGCGAATTAGGATGTCAGATTCAATTATAGGCCCAGAAGTGGGGGGGATGCCGCATAAAATCTGTCTTTTTGCGGATGATATTCTGGTGTGTCTTAGAGAGCCTGAAGCGTCTTTACCCCATCTACATTCCCTATTAGACTCATATGCAGCGGTTTCTTACTACAAACTGAACACTACTAAGACCGAGGCCCTCCCTTTAAATATCTCCGACAGCGCTCTTAGTCGTCTAAAGAATGATTATAAGTATGCGTGGCAACTTAGATCACTTAAATATCTGGGTGTTCATATATCTAGGGGGCGGGACTTAATAGGATGCAACTATGACCCTCTTTATCGTACATTTGAATTGATGATTAAAGATTGGATGATGCAGGAGGTCTCCTGGGTCGGACGGGTGGCGGCGGCGAAGATGGTCCTTTTGCCAAAGTTGATGTACCTGTTTCGCACCATCCCAAGGGCTTTCCCCAAAGATGTTTGTAACAGATTCAATCGTCTTTTGACTAAATATATATGGGGGGGCTCGAAGCCGAGAATAGCGAAATCCACATTGACGGCACCTAAATGGGTCGGAGGTGTCGCGTATCCAGATCTAGAGAGATACCATATCGCTTGTTTACTTACACAGGCTAGAGATTGGTTCACTCAGAGCAATTTTAAACCATGGGTATCCCTGGAGCGGGACGCGATATCCCCCTTCACATTATCGGATTTGTTGTGGTTGCCCACCAACTCAGTCCCAACCAGAGTTGCTGAATGCCCCGCAGTACACACAACCCTGATGGCATGGAAAGAAGTAATTAAATCTCTCCCTCCTGGTGCTATCCCCTCCCCCCAGTTGTCCCTCCACACTATAGCCCTACTGATACCAGATATGCAATTATACCATTGGCAGGACTTAGGTCTCACTACTCTAAAGGATGTCCTCCGGGACGGCACCTTAGTTTCCTTCTCCCTGCTCCAAGAACAGTTTCAGATTCCCAAGCAGGACTTTCATAAATATCTACAATTGCGACATTGGCTTCAAAGCTGCTCGCCAAATCGAGTCCCACATACTGATTTCCCTAAACTACTGATGTCACTCCTTACACCCAGCGGCAATAGGGGAGGCATATCCCGATGGTACCAGCATCTTGTGACTGAGGCCCATCATGGAGTTTTCCCTGCACAGACCAAATGGGAAAAAGATCTCCCTGCAGCCTTCACTGAAGATATTTGGAGAGATATCTTTAAATCTTGTTTTAGAATTTCTAAATGCGTAAATCATTGTGAAATGTATTACAAATTGGTCCATAGGGTATATCTAACGCCAGATCGTCTGCACAAAATTTGGCCCGATGTCTCCGCTAGTTGCTGGAGAAACTGTGGGATGGTGGGGGATATCCTACATATATTTTGGTTGTGTCCAGTAATTCGGGCGCTATGGAGGGAAGTGTGTCTACTTATTTCCCACATACTGGGAGTGGTACTTTTGCCCGAACCTCTCTTGGCACTTTTCCATTACTATGGGAAGGAAATGTCCAGCGGAGATAGATACCTCTTAGGCCATATCCTTATAGCCTCTAAAGCCGCCATCGCCTCCAAATGGAAATCAGCAGTTGTTCCCACTATTTCTATGATAGAAAATAAAGTTCATCAACATTATGTTTTTGAAACAGCACAGGTCAAGTATTCCTCAGGAAATACCTCTATTAGCAAGAAATGGATTAAATGGTCCCTTTACAAGGAGGGTTCGAGCCAGATAGGTGCCCCTTGGGCTTCGATTACTACTCCAGACCTCTCCGTACTTCGCTCCCCCGGTCCATTCCAGACATTAACGGGTTAAAGTGCAGTAGACCTTTTGTTTTACACTCTACTATGTACTCATTGTTGTATTATGATACCCCTGATATGTACTCCCCCCCCCAATGTCTTTATTAGTTTTGTTTTATGTATGTCTCTTTACCCTCATCCAGATTTTGTATACCAATCTACATATACATATTCATGTAATTTGTGTGAAAATTCAATAAAAATTTAATATTAAAAAAAAAAAGCGGTCTTCCACTCATCACCCTTTCGGATTCGGATGAGATTATAAGCACCCCGCAGATCTTACTTGGTGAAGATAGTGGCTCCACTGACGCGGTCAAATAACTCAGTGATGAGCGGCAGAGGGTACCAATTTTTTACTGTGATGTCATTCAGACCCCGGTAATCAATACACGGCCGCAGGCCGCCGTCTTTCTTCTTTACGAAGAAGAAGCCTGCGCCAGCTGGAGAGGAGGAAGGCAGAATAAACCCTTTAGCCAGATTTTCCTTGATATACTCCTCCATAGAGTGGGTCTCAGGCAATGACAATGGATACGTGTGTCCACAAGGAGGAGTTTTCCCTGGAATGAGATCGATAGGGCAATCCCATTCTCTATGGGGAGGAAGAATATCGGCTGGAGACTTCCTGAATACATCGGTGAAATCCTGATATGGAGAAGGTGGAACATTAGGAGATTTGGAGGAGGAGTTGCAAACTGGAAGCACTTTATGTAGACATGTCTTAGAACAGGAAGGACCCCATGCCAGGATATGGGTCGTCTTCCAATCAACTTGAGGATTATGCAAACAAAGCCATGGGAGGCCTAGAACCACAGGATGAGTGGCCCTTGGTATAACCAGGAAGGAAATTAGCTCTGTATGCAGAACCCCTACCTTCAGACGGATAGGTAGGGTCTTGGAGGTAATCACCGCATCAGGAATCCTACTGCCGTCCAGTTAAAGATATAGGAGATAACAGTTTCTCAGTGGGTAGGGACCACTGCTTAACAGACCTCTCAGTTATAAAGTTCCCGGCTGCTCCAGAATCCAACAAGGCAATAAGATTATTGGTACGCTGAGCCACCTGAAGAGAAACAGAGAGATTGCAGTCACTTGAAGACGGAGAGGAATTCATTACTCCTAGCCAGCCCTCTCCTTGGCGGGCTAGGATTTGGAGTTTACTGAATGCTCGGGACAGGCATTAATGAGGTGGGAAGGTGCAGCACAGTATAGGCAAAGGCGATTGGATAAACGTTGTGAATGACCTATCTGCATAGGTTCATCTTTAGATGGAGAAAGCTGTCGAGGAGGAGGAGCAGAAGGGCTCTTATGCACTGTTGACCTGCCTCGCTCCATAGCCCTTTCACAAAACCGTAGGTCAACTTTTGTGCAGAGCGATATGAGCTCATTTAATTTCGAGGGCAAGTCTCTTGTGGCGAGCTTATCTTTGATACGTTCTGAGAGGCCCTGCCAAAAGGCTGCATAGAGCGCATCCTCATTCCAGGTAACCTCAGATGCCAACGTCTGGAATTGTACTAAATACTGTCCGACAGTTCGTGTCCCCTGACGCAACTGAAGAATCTCGGAGGAAGCTGATGACACTCGACCTGGCTCATCAAAGATACGTCTGAATGTTGCCACGAAGTCAGAGTAGGACGACAGCAGGGTATCAGATCTGTCCCATAAGGGTGATGCCCAGTCAAGGGTGGCACCACTGAGTAGGGAGATGATGTACGCAACTTTGGTGCGGTCTGTAGGAAAACTGCCGGGTTGCAACTCAAAGTGGATCTCGCACTGGTTTAGGAAACCCCTGCAGGCTTTCAGGGATCCATCATATTTAGCAGGTGTTGGCAAATGAAGACGTGGAGGAGAAGTGGGTATGGCGGGTGGGGATACCACCGGAGGTACTACAGTCGGCACACAAGATGCCCCTTACCCACGGAGGGTTGCCTGAATCTCATCCAGTCGAGAGGAGAGGTCCTGGAGACATTGGATAACATGGCCTTGTGCAGCCTCCTGATGTTCAAGACGGGCTGCCAGTTCTTGTATTAGCCTGGTCCCTTGGACTTGGTCTCTGACCAAATCCATTAGGTCAGTGCTTACTGTCACAACTGAGGGCTGGTGTCGGTAGCTGGAGGCCTCAGTTGCAGGGGCTGATGGGTACGTGAACTTAGGAGGTAGGAGAGGACTCCTAGACATGTGCTGTGATTGTAGTACCAATTGCCCGAAGGCATGACCACGACAACAGGAGGTATCTTTGAGGGTTTTTATTAAATCATAAAAGTCAAGAATGTGCAACCAAACAATAAATGTCACAAGTAAGTCTCTGAATCACAGCTGGTAACGACCAGTAATCCGGAGTTGAAATGGGAGTGCTTTATGTCACGTAGGAACACAGGTGAAACATAGAATTACGCTGGGGATCGCGGGTAAAGCTGGAGTGATGCTAGGGATCGCTGGTAAAGCTGGAGTGATGCTAGGGATCACTGGTAAAGCTGGGGTGATGCTAGGGATCGCAGGTAAAGCTGGAGTGATGCTAGGGATCGCAGGTAAAGCTGGAGTGTTGCTAGGGATCGCAGGTAAAGCTGGAATGATGCTCCACTACTATGGTGAATGGTGGAAACAGAGGACTGCCAGAGAGTGGCTGCTGGAAGCCGGAGTTGTACACTCTGCTAGCGCTGGGTGCGGGATTAGAGAGTCAGGTTGCACCATAGAGCATCAGCACAGGAGAACTGGAGCTGCACCGCAGAGAGGAACCACCAGTGAGTCAGGCTATACTGCAGGGAGTGTTCACAGAAGAGTCCTTAGATAAGCTGCACACTGGAACGCTGGAGAGACAATGGAAGCACTGACAACCTTCTGGGTGCTGAGACAGGATATTTATTTATACCTGATGGATAGCAGGGATTGGCTGACAATTAAGCTCAGGCTTCGGCAGCCCTGCGGATACGTGAGAAGAGCATCATGTGACTAAATAAAAAATGGCTGCGCCCAGTGACGGTGATTGAAGGGGAAAGAAGCACTCAGAAACCATGTGTCAAACGGTAATGGCGGCGGAGGGCGCAGCAGCAGAAACTCCATGCGCCCAGACGAGCACAGCGGCCACAGGGATGACAGCAGCGGCCGCGGCACACAGAGGATGCGCATCCAGAGGAAGACCACAGGCGCGGCAGTGACAGCCGCGATGCAGGGACGTGCGGTGAGCTAAATGACTCAGGAGGCACTGGCTAACCCCAGAGCCAGATTTACATGCAATATATGAGCCAAAGGGTACATCTGGGCATTATACACAGGTGCAGAATTATAAACTCCTGGAACTCTGGTGAGTTTTGATTAGATATGTGTGGAAAGGACACACAGGTGAGGCACTGCCTCACCAGCCATAGACATTCTACTCCAGAGTTTGGGCTATAAAAATTATTAGCATAATGCAAAGAAGATATTTCAAACAAATTATAAGTATTTTTCATATATTTTATTCAGTCAAAACTCTGGTTTAAACGTAAGTATGACAGGAAAGGCTCTGCCTCACCTGCCTCACCCCACCGCACATCACTGCCGCGACGGGACTGAGAGCGCCACACCACCGTAAGTGTACACACTAAGGGAGCCGCTGAACCAGTGCTGCAGGCAATACCCATGAAATATAAGGTAAGACATAACTATAACCCGGCCCTGCCTTACAGGCAGGAAACGGCGTCCAGTTACCCGAATCGTGAGCCACGCTCCATAAAGGAGCGACTCCAACCTGTGGCCCGCCCCTCTACCAGCTGGTCAGACAGATGGTGGAGGAGATGAAAACAAATGGGATCATTCGAGAGAGTCACAGCCCATGGGCGGCGCCAATGGTACTAGTACGCAAGAAGGATGGGCGACTGTGCTTCTGTGTTGACTACAGAAAACCTAACAGTGTCACCCACCGAGATGTCTGCTCTCTTCCCCGCATAGAAGAATCCCTCACAGCCCTTAAAACCGCCAAGTATTTCTCTACATTAGACCTGACCAGTGGATACTGGCAGGTCCAGGTATCCAAAGGAGATAAAGAGAAGACGGCATTCGTTACTCCTATGGGCCTCTACGAGTTCAACTGCATGCAATTCGGATTATGCAATGCCCCAGTGACATTTCAGAGGGTGATGGAGCACTGCCTGGGATACCGGAAATTTGAAATTGAGCTGCTATATTTAGACGATACCATAATCTTTTTTATAATCAATCCAAGAGCACCTCCAACACCTGTGAGAAGTGTTTCAGCAATTGGCAAGGTACGGGCTGAAACTGAAACCCGGGAAGTGTCACCTCCTGAAACCCAAAGTCCAATACCTGGGCCATATAGTGAACTTGGAAAGGGGTTCCCTAGATCTGGAGAAGATAAAAGCGATGGTGGAAAGACCCACCCCACGAACAGTGAAAGATGTCCGGGGATTCCTCGGATTTGTGGGGTATTACCGAAGGTTTGTCTGAGACTTTGTGAAGCAAGCCACCCCATTCATGGAACTCCTCCGCGGAATTCCCAAAGGTGGGTACAATAAGAAGACACCAATTGAATGGACGGACGTCCGAAAGGCAGCCTTTAACAAATTGAAGGAAACTCTGGCGACGGGACCACTACTGGCTTACGCCGATTACAGCACCCCATTCCGTTATACACAGATGCCAGCAAACAATTGTTGGGAGCCGTGCTCACTCAGTTCCAAGATGGACACGAACGTGTCATCGCCTATGCCAGTTGCAGCCTCAGGCAGACCGACCAGAATGACGCAAACTATAGTGCGTTCCAGGTGGAGTTCCTGGCACTGGTATGGGCGGTGACCGAAAAATTGCAAGACTAGTTGGCCACCACCCCATTTGTGACCATCATAGACAGCAACCCACTCGTGCACCAAGCCAAGGCTCGGTTGGGCGCTCTAGAACAGAGGTGGGCATCACAACTAGCTAACTACCAATATACGACTGAATACCGGGGCAGTCGCAGTAACACTAATGCCGATGCCTTTTCACAACTACCGTCTCCTGATGAGGAGGAAGAGGACATAGACTCGAGGGAACCGGTGGAGTTGTCCAATTTAAATGTTCATCAGCGACCACCCACACAGCATCTGATAACACCGTGGCCGCAAGGCTGGTAATGACAGAAGAAGGGGGTGACTGGGTGCAATGGCAGCAGATGTGTCCATACATTCAACGGGTGCAGAAGTATCTACTGATGCACCAGGGGCTATCCCGAGCGGAGAGTAAAGTGGCACCGATGGAACTGCTGCAGCTATAGAGGCAGAGGGATCGACTAAAGTTGCGAAGAGGGTTGCTCTACCGGTGTTACATCGACTCTAAAACACACCGCACTGGTGAACAACTTGTTATCCCTCAAGCTGCGAAAGAGACTATCTTACAGGCTTACCATCATGAATCTGGACATTTTAGGGTCCAAAAGACCGAAGCAAATCTGCGAAGTCGGTTCTATTGGCACAATCTGAAACCTAATGTGGAAGACTGCTGTAAGGCTTGCCTGAATTGCACAACAAGGTGACCTGTGGCCTCGGAAGAGAGGGCACCCATTCACCCCATCGCCATTCGGTATCCCCTAGAGCTTATGTCTCTCGATCATGTCAAGCTGGGACCCAGTCGAGTTGGTTATACCTACGCCCTGACCATAGTAGACCATTTCACCAAGTTTGCTGTAGCCTTGCCGGTGCGCGACTTGACAGCCTGGACCGCAGCGGAAGTCTTCTGGTGGGCATTTGTTCAACCGTATGGATTCTCTTATCAGATCCTCTTGGACCAGGGTCCATCATTTGAGTCCCAACTGTTTAGAGAACTATGCGACCTCTACGGTCCAAGAAGTTACACATGACCCCTTACCACCCACAGAGCAAAGGCCTATATGAGCGCATGAACAGGACATTGATCAATATGTTGCGAGCTTTGCCTCGGGACCAGAGGGGCGATTGGCCGACTCTATTAGCAGAACTGATGTTTGTGTGTAACAATACCCGTCACACCTCTACAGGGTATTCCCCATACTACCTCTTGTTTGGGAGACCAGGGAAATTGCCAGCTGACCTACAAGTTTGCCTTCCCGATACCGAGCTGCAGAGTCAGACCCCTTGTGTACAAGAACATCAATGCCGATTTAAGGAGGCCAGTGCAATTGTGCAACAACGGATGGAAGAGATGCAAGACCGTCAGAAAAGGAACTGTGACGGGGATGCTTTAGCGTGTCCTCTACTTGAGGGGAGCCTCATGCTAAAGAAAAACAATAGGCCTCAAAGCACACTTGACCCGAAATGGGAGCCTCATCCCTATGTGATCACTAAGGCACCGGAATCCACCTTGGCTGTGTACCAGATCAGTGAGCCAGATGGAACTCGATCACATTGGGTCCACCACAACCAACTTAAACCCTATCCTAGCCAGGCCCAATTGCCTGAAAGTTTGGAAGATGATGAGGATAGTAGCTGAAATGTTGCTGGTCACTCATTACCCCGAATGCCGCAAAGCATACTAGAACTTTTGTTAAGTGAGGGTTGGCCAATGTTACCCCCCCACAGTTGAACCAGTTCATACCACTCCAGAAGTTGTTGATCAAGACCAGCCAGTGTTGGTAGATGTGGCCCCAGTCACCGAGTTAAGATGCTCGACCAGAAGTACACAGGGCGTCCTACCAGCCCATTATCAGTATTGCACTAGTTAATGCGCTTATGCTTAGTTATGTGAATTTTTGAGTACTGTATGATACGATCAGGTTGCACTTTATGATGTTGCCAATAACTAGATTGTTTTAACTGCCGTTAGTTGTTTATGCATGAGGACATGCACATGAAACAGCAGGAGTGAATGTAATACCCCACAGTGTGATAGCCTGTGTCACAAATCAAGGCAGTGGGACTACTAAAGACAGCCCTGCCTCAGACCCTTTAAGAGACATACTGGGGGCGGTACTTACCCGGCTGGTTTATGGACAGCTCGTGCAGGAGGGAGGCTTGATTGGCTGTGGTGTGCAGGAAGAGAAAATGAGGTCAGACGCCGGGTTGAGGAGAGTGGAGATGCATGTGGGAGAGTGAGGAGGCAGTGTGAAAAGTTTGAGAGCAGCTTTCCAGTGCCTACTGATGCCGGTAACCTGTCCTGTGTACGGCGGCAAGAGAGAGGAGGTGCGTGGCAGCAGAGTGCGGCAGGCGGTGGAGTCACGCACCTGGAGAAGCAGTGTGTGTCCGGCACCACGAGTGTGATGGCGGGACGGGCATGGTAGCACACAGTACCTACCGAGTGCAGGGGTGGATTTAGGGGGACACAAGGCACAACTTGTAACCGACACCCCCGCCTGCCTAATTTTATTATTATTATTATTGATTGATGATAGCCAATTTAATAGAGTAATAAAAAAGCCACTATGAATTTTTATTTATTTTTTATTTATACATATTTACTAAGTGGAACAGCTTCAGGGTACTCTGTGCAAAGCATGTAATGAGTAAAATTGACTCATTACATGCCGCTGTGTGCTGCGGGCAACCACCGTCTGCCATAATGTGTAAAAAAGGGGGGGCTGTCTGCCGCAATGTGTAAAAAGGGGGACGCTGTCTGCCGTAATGTGTAAAAAGGTGGACTCTGTCTGCCGTAATGTGTAAAAAGGGGGACGCTGTCTGCTGTAATGTGCAAAAAAGGCACGTTGTATGCCTTAATGTGTAAAAAAGGGGACGCTGTCTGCCGTAATGTGTAAAAAGGGGACTCTGTCTGCCGTAATGTGTAAAAAGGGGGACGCTGTCTGCCTTAATGTGTAAAAAAGGGGACCTGTCTGCCGTAATGTGTAAAAAGGGGGACGCTGTCTGCTGTAATGTGTAAAAAGGGCACGCTGTCTGCCGTAATGTGTAAAAAGGGGACGCTGTCTGCCGTAATGTGTAAAAAGGGGGACGCTGTCTGCCATAATGTGTAAAAAGGGCACGCTTTCTGCCATAATGTGTAAAAAGGGCATGCTGTCTGCCGTAATGTGTAAAAAGGGGGACGCTGTCTGCCGTAATGTGTAAAAAGGGGGACGCTGTCTGCCGTAATGTGTAAAAAAGGGGGCACTGTCTGCCGAAATGTGTAAAAAGGGGGACGCTGTCTGCCGTAATGTGTAAAAAGGGGGTCGCTGTCTGCTGTAATGTGTAAAAAGGGCACACTGTCTGCCTTAGGGGACGCTGTCTGCCTTAATGTGTAAAAAAGGGGACGCTGTCTGCCGTAATGTGTAAAAAGGGGACTCTGTCTGCCGTAATGTGTAAAAAGGGGGACTTTGTCTGCCTTAATGTGTAAAAAAGGGGACGCTGTCTGCCGTAATGTGTAAAAAGGGGGACGCTGTCTGCTGTAATGTGTAAAAAGGGCACGCTGTCTGTCGTAATGTGTAAAAAGGGGACGCTGTCTGCCGTAATGTGTAAAAAGGGGGACGCTGTCTGCCGTAATGTGTAAAAAGGGCACGCTGTCTGCCATAATGTGTAAAAAAGGGCACGCTGTCTGCCATAATGTGTAAAAAAGGGCATGCTGTCTGCCGTAATGTGTAAAAAGGGGGACGCTGTCTGCCTTAATGTGTAAAAAAGGGGATGTTGTCTGCCATAATGTGTAAAAAGGGGGATGCTGTCTGCTGTAATGTGTAAAAAGGGGGACGCTGTCTGCCGTAATGTGTAAAAAGGGCACGCTGTCTGCCGTAATGTGTAAAAAGGGGACGCTGTCTGCCGTAATGTGTAAAAAGGGGGACGCTGTCTGCCGTAATGTGTAAAAAGGGCACGCTGTCTGCCTTAATGTGTAAAAAAGGGGACGCTGTCTGCCGTAATGTGTAAAAAGGGCACGCTGTCTGCCGTAATGTGTAAAAAGGGCATGGACACATGGTCGACACATGAAAATGGTCGACACATGAAAAGTCGACACATGAAAAGGTCGACATGAGTTTTTTTTTTTTTACTTTTTTGGGTCTCGTTTTTCTCTCGCCATGCTTCAGGCATGGTGCCTCCGCTCCGCTACCGCTTCGCTCAGCACAGATTACCGTTCCAATCGTAGTCCACGTGGATCGTAAAGTATGGAAAAGTTCCCCAAAAGAAAAAAAGTTAAAAAAACTCATGTCGACCTTTTCATGTGTCGACCATTTTCATGTGTCGACCATGTGTCCATGTCGACCATGTCAGTGTCGACCAATAGTGGTCGACCTAATGACTGTCGACCATGTGAACGGATACCCCTGATAGGTCACAGCCATAACCCACAGCCGGCGGCGCGGTGTTAGGTCCCGGGTAGTGGGCGGCGGTATGCAGCATTTGCCTTTTGCAGTATATTTCACCATGTGGTAACCAGCCCACAGTGTAGGTTATCAGGGTGTGAGTCCTACAATTATTGTTTGACCTGTCCTGAGACATTAAAAAAACAAAAACAAACTGATCTGCACTATGAGTGCATTCTCCTTTTATCCTAGTTTATATATATATATATATATATATATATATATATATATATACATACATACATACATACATGTATTTATCTATATATAGTGGGGTGGGGTAGGGTGGGGCACCAATATTTATCTTGCCTCCGGGCAACTGGGAAGAACTTATGTCACTGATTTCAGTTATGCTTGCTGCATAATTACTGACCATGCTCTTGTGTGCACCAAGCAATATACAGTCAGTAGTAAGTACCAAGCAGTAACAAGTCAATAACATAAAGGAACTTATGCTCTTCTTAGACACAGCAGCTTTCTCTAAGGGATCAGGCTGGTTTGGCCAAGTGCGCATTAATCAAACATTTTACTTAGCTCACTGATACATGGGCTCCTTTATCATTTATGTTCAAAAGAAGCAATACACGCTGGTTAAAAAAGTAAAGTGCTTCCTGTTTATGTCAGCAAAATTAATTGACAGAGCCAATAATGTATCCCCTAATGTTAAATATTTACACAATATATTGCTTTAGCAATGCAGTGTGCTGGGGAATATTTCTGCTTTTTCTTATGTAGATTAACCTTTCCCTTACATGCAGCTGTGATGGGTGTGGCATGGAAGGTAGATAGTAACTAGGTCGACAGTGTCTAGGTCAGTGGTCTCCAACCTTAATTGGGGTGTGAGCTACTTTCGGAAAATAAAATCTCTGAGGGAGCTATCCCCTCCCCCAATGCGTGTGCGTTCCTGCGAAAGTGGGTACAGTCTCACAAAAGTGGGTGTGGCCTCACAACTACAAGTAATGCCCCCCCGCGTATTGCCAGATACACAAATAATGCCCCTCAGCAGTGCCAGATACACAAATAATGCCCCTCAGCAGTGCCAGATACACAAATAATGCCCCACAGCAGTGCCAGATATACAAATAATGCCCCTCAGCAGTGCCAGATACACAAATAATGCCCCTCAGCAGTGCCAGATACACAAATAATGCCCCACAGCAGTGCCAGATATACAAATAATGCCCCTCAGCAGTGCCAGA
The DNA here is from genome assembly GCF_028390025.1 of Pseudophryne corroboree. NCBI lineage: Eukaryota > Metazoa > Chordata > Amphibia > Anura > Myobatrachidae > Pseudophryne > Pseudophryne corroboree. The sequence goes on along the minus strand of NC_086447.1, from coordinate 327,143,711 downwards.
TACACAAATAATGCCCCCCAGCAGTGCCAGATACAATTCCCCCCGCAGTGCCAGATAAAATCCCCCCCCCCCCGCAGTGTCCGATACAGTGCCCCACACAGTGCTAACCCTTGCTGGCTTCTTCTACTGCCACCGGTGCTGCTCCTCCTGTATGGCAGAAGAAAAGGGGAGGAGAGTGCAGTGCGCGCCTCTCCTGTGAAGTCCGGAGAGTGGCTGCGGTGAGGGTGACAGAGTCTCCGGCAGCGGCGGGCATTTAAAATATGGTGCTGGTAAGTAAGCCAATCAAAACTCGCGGTCCGGCAGCCAATCAGGTGCCGCCACTGCCGATCCACGAGCTCTGATTGGCTGACGGCTGACACCATATTAAAAATGAAGGGAGGAGGAGTACCTGTGACTGCCCAAGCCCGTGCGCTCTGTGAGCTACCGAATATACTACGGCGAGCTACCGGTAGCTCGCGAGCTACGTGTTGGAGATCACTGGTCTAGGTCGACCACTATTGGTCGACAGTAACTAGGTCGACAGGGTTTTTAGGTCGACTTGGTCTAGGTCGACAGGTCAAAATGTCGACATGAGTTTTTTATGTTTTTTTGGTGTCATTTTCTTCGTAGAGTGACCGGGAACCCCAATTAGTGCACCGTGTCCCCTTGCATGGCTCGCTTCACTCGCCATGCTTCGGGCAAGGTGCCTCGCTTCGCTCGTCACAAATTACCGTTCCAATCATAGTCCACATGGATCGTTAAGTATGAAAAGGTTCAAAAAAAGAAAACAATCATGAAAAACTCATGTTGACCTTTTGACCTGTCAACCTAGAACATGTCGACCTAGAGACCCTGTCGACCTAAATTGTGTCGATCTAGTTACTGTCGACCTAGAGAGCGGATCCCGCTGTGATAGGCCGATAAATTTGCTGATCCTTGTGTAATACCCCACAATGTGAAGTATTACAGTATGTCTGACATTGCGCATCACGCTACAGTGCAAGTGTATGTCATTATGCAACTGACAGACTGCAGCTCCCAGCAGTCCCAGAACTGCTCTAGAGCTCAGGAGCAGGTCACATGACCAGTCAAGGGGTTAGGGCTGTGACAGTTGGGAGAAAGAGGTGGTTGGTGGGAGCAGAGCTGAGGTAACATTGAGAGGAGAGCTATGCCGTCAGGAGTTTGCCGAGGAGGCGCGGAGGTGACGGCGAAGATGGAGGCGGACCCTCTTCTCACAAGGGTGGTCAGCGAGACAGCTCTTTCCCCATGCAAGGCAAATCTGGGGGGTGCAGATGTAACATACTTGCAGAATGCAGCATATCATGCTCTACCCAAAGGGTGTGTCTAGCTCCACCTATGGGCATATCTATTGCCACCAAGGGGTGTGTCCTTCAGTGTCAGGTGCTCACTCCAGTGACTATAGGGGAATTAATATATTTTGATAGATTTGTCTCACCCAAATGGCCGCCTCCATTATCCTTAAAACATGGATTTGTAAGGGGCAGAATTTAAATCTAACTTTTACAACAGTCCTATTAAAACATAATAAGTCTAAACAATGTAAAACAACCCCCAAAATGAGCAGCACGGACGGTTAGTATTGCTGCCTCACAGCACTGTGGTCATGGATTCGATTCCCACCATGGCCCTAACTGTGTGGAGTTTGTATACTCTCCCAGTGCTTGTGTGGGTTTCGTCAGGGTACTCCGGTTTCCTCACACAATCCAAAAATATACTGGTAGTACATTTAATTAGGCTCCCAATAAAATTAACTCTAGGATGAATGTTTGTGTGTGTATGTGTACACATGTGGTAGGGAATATACATAGAGTGTAAGCTCTACTGGGGCAGGGACTAATTTGAATGGCCAAATATTCTCTATAAAGAGCTGCGTACAGAGCCGGCTATAGGCATAGGCAAACTAGGCAATTGCCTAGGGCATTTGATATGCCTAGGGGCATCAGCAGCTTCTGCTGATTAAAATGATATGTGGCATGCCTATATTCTGTGTGTAGCATTTCATATGCAGATACAGCCACAGTCTCACACAGTATATAGGCATGCTGCATATCATTTTAATCAGCAGAAGCTGCTTGTGCATCCTAGCCACATAGCAATGCCAATAAGATGCATTTTCATTAAAAAAAAGGTGCCAGATGTTAGCATTGTGGCAATATTTATGAGGACACATCTGTATCCAAGTAGAGGCAGAGGTCACAGTGTTAGAGGCAGTGTGATTGCTGTGTGCATGTGAGTGGGTTGGTTGTGCAGTAGTGCTCGGAATATGTGTAAGGAGCATTATGTGTCATGTAAAAATGCATTTATAATGTGCAACATGTGTAAGGGGCACTATGCGTGTCATTATGTGTATAATGGCATTAATGTGTGGCATATGTGTAAAAGGGTACTACTGTATATGTGTCATTATGTGTATAGGGGCACTAATAATGTGCAGCAAATGTGTAAGGGGCACTATATGTGTTATTATGTGTATAAGAGCATTCATAATGTGCGGCTTATGTGTAAGGGGCATTACTGTGTGGAATTATGTGTATAAATGCATTACTAATGTGTGGTATGTGTATAAGGTGCTCTACTGTGTGGTGTTGCGTATAGAAAGGGCACTACTGTGTCATCTAATGTGAATAAAGAGCAATAGGGTGTGATGTAATGTGAATAAGGGACTCTACTGTGAGTAGTAAAGTTTATAAGGAAAAGTGATACTACTGTGGGATGTAATATGAATTATGAACACTGTCGCATGATCAAATGTGAATGAAGTTGCAGTACTGTGTGGCGTAATTGGAATTACTATTGTGTGGCCATGCCCCTTGCCAGGAAAAACACACCCCTTTATGGGCTGTGTGCCAAATGTGAGAACTGTTCCTATTTAAAATATAGGGGGTACAAACAACAAAATAAGGACTGCTATGGGTGAGGGGTGATGGTGCTGGGAAAGAGGCGCAAGGTCAGAGACGGAACCAGTGGTGGTGCTAGGGGGCACCAGCCAAAATCTTGCCTAGGGCATCATATTGGTTAGGGCCAGCTCTGGCTGCGTAATATGCGTGTGCTATATAGAAAACTCGTAATAAATAATAATAGAGAAAAAAACAGCTTTTAAAATTTAAACATCTTATCGACATACACGTTCATTCAAAAGCAATTTGACATAAAATAGATGCAAGGGGCCACAGAACAAGCCATGTTAGGGATATCCATGCTTTAAAACAGACCATGACATCACATTTGCTCTAAAAAAAAACCTATTATGAATTTTCAGGGGGCAGCATTTAAATCTAGCTTTTACAACAGACCTACTAACACATGACAATCCTAAACAGTGACGTAGAACATCCCTATCCTAACCCTCACCCTAGTACCCTAACCTAACCATAAACATTAACCCTAATACCCTATTCCTGGTCCTAATAGCCTAACAACCCTAACCCAACTGTCATTCCAAGCCTCTCTCTTACCATAACCCCTAACCTTAATACAGTATTTAAACCAAAACCGCTAAACCAACCCTAATATCCTATCCCTAATACCCTAACAACTAACCCTAGCTAACCCTAACACCCTACACCCCATCCCCTCAACTAACCCTAATAAGATAACCCTAAAGAGCAGAGTGGATGGGCCGTTTGGTTCTTATCTGTCGTCAAATTCTATGTTTCTATGAAAACTATAGTACAAAGAGCAGAATAAAGATGGAGCCGCGCTCATCTGAGGCGGCTCCATCGCAGGCGTGCACTCCCGGCGTGAGTAGGCGTTCCGTCCCCCTAGCCCCACTGGGAGTGCACAGAGACGCTCTCCCATCCATTAGACTGGGGCGCGTCTCCGTCAGCGTCTCCATCATGTACGCACGTGCCCCAGACGGAGGCGCTTTCCCATTCTAGTAAATGGGGTGCGTATCCGTCACGGCGCTCACACCCATCCAGACCGAGACCCTCTCATCGGTAGGCGCCCAGACACAGACGGAGCCACGACTAGCGTGGCTCCATCTGTATCACAGAGCATGTTTGTGTATGGGCAGCATACTAACAGAGGATACTATAACACTGACACTATCCCTATAACACTGACCATATCTCTGTAACACTAACCCTGTCCCTGTAACACAACACTGACCCTACAGCTGTAACACTGACCCTATACCTATCCCTTTTACACTGATCCTGTCACTATAACACTGACTCTGTCCCTATAACACTGACCATATCTCTGTAACACTAACCCTGTCCCTGTAACACAACACTGACCCTACAGCTGTAACACTGACCCTATACCTATCCCTTTTACACTGATCCTGTCACTATAACACTGACCCTATCCCTATAACGCTGAGAGTGTCCCTATGCTAGAACACTGACCCTATACTATAACACTGACCCTATCCCTGTAACTCTGACACAGTCCCTATAACTCTGACCCTATACTATAACACTGACTGTTACGAACTGAGTGCCCAGAACTCGGGAGTACATGTGGCAACTGGGGAGTTCCTGGTCCTGATTTGTGAGCTGCACCTGGGAAAGGGAAATGGCTTCTCCTTTAGCAGCCACGTTTGAATGGGCAAATTAGGTCCACCCAGAATCCGATGCTACCAGGTCTAACAAGGCACCAACTGAGAATGAGGGAGAATAAGGGGAAAACTAGCTAAGACTAATGAGACTACCAATGGGAGAAAATACAGACAGGACAATGAACAGATTATATGCGGTGCGGCCACCAAAATCCCAACATAGGAGCCAAGACACAGAGTATTGAAAGCTAAGACACTGAATATATGAGTGATTGTAAATGAGTAAGATGTAATAAACAACTAAATAAACTATGGGAGCAACAATGCTCAAAGATGTTATAATACAGAAATATAAGCCAGGCAGTGTCTGTGTGGAAACACCACACACTGCTTAGCAAAAACCTGAATACAAAGCAGGCTGGATCTGGTCAAGTAATCAATCTGGCATGGTCTCCGGGTCACGGGTTCAACACAGGCAGACAGGATCTAACAAGTAGTTTTATAGCACCGAATGCACAGGTAAAAGATTCCACCATAGGACAAGACCTGGACACGAGTACAGACAGGAACATGTATCTATCACCGGCTTCAGGTGAAGGGCACGCTGGGTAATAAAGGAAGCACACCCCAATCAGGATGGCTGGAAGCCAGACACAAGGCAATGGCCGAATTAACTGACAGGTGAGACAGCAAAGGCCACACATACAAGAGACAGGCTGCAGTTACACAGACTCACCACATAATGGTCTAATTATCTGAGAGGTGAGGCTGCACAGGCCATACATACAGGAGACAGGCTGCAGTCACACAGACTCACCAAGGGCGGACCGCAACAGTACTCTAAACAAGTACATGAGAAAACCTGGCATGCAAACATAAAAATAAAATAAAATACATAAACAGAATGCAAACAGGAATGAGCCATAGAGGTGGCTCAAAACACTGACCATATACCTGTAACTATGACCCTATCCCTATAACTCTGATCCTATACTGCTGACCTTATACTAGAATACTGACCCTGTCCCTATAACTCTAACCCTATCCCTATGACACTAACACTGTCCCTGTAACACGGACCCTGTTCATATAACACTAACACTATACTATAACTCTGACACTATCCCTATAACTCTGACCCTGTCTCTATAACTGTGACCCTGTCCCTAAAACACTGACACTATTCCTATAACTCTGACCCTGTCCCTATATCACTTACACTATACCTATAACTGTGACCTTGTCCCTATAACACTGACCCTATCCCTATAACTCTGACCCTATACCTTTAACTCTGACCCTATACCTATAACTCTGACCCTATACTATAACTCTGTCCCTATGACACTGACCCTCTCCCTATAACTTTGACCCTGTTCCTATATTGCTGACCATGTCCCTATAACTCTGATGCTATCCCTATAACACTAACACTGTCTCTGTAACACTGACTCTGTCCCAATAACATGGACCCTGTCCCTATAACACTGACCCAATACTATAACTCTGACACTAGCCCTATAACACTGACCTGGCCCCTATAACACTGACCCTATCCCTGTAACGCTGACCCTATACTATAAAACTGACCCTATGCCTGTAATGCTGACCCTATACTATAACACTGATCCTATCCCTGAAACTCTGACCCTATACTATAACTCTGACACGATCCCTGTAACACTGACCCTATCCTATAACACTGACCCTATCCCTGTAATGCTGACCCTATACTATAACACTAACCCTATCCCTGTAACTCTTACCCTATACTATAACTGTGACACAATCCCTGTAACACTAACCCTATACTATAACACTGACCCTATATTATAACATTGACCCTATCCCTGTAACACTGACCCTATCCCCATAACGCTGACCCTATACTATAACACTGACTCTATCCTTGTAACACTGACCCTATACTATAACACTGACCCTATCACTGTAACACTGACCCTGTCCCTATAATACTGTCAGCGCTCCCTCTAGGATGGGTGTAGCTTGGGCCTGCAAGTCATTGTGCAGTAGCAATAACAAATAATCACACTACAGCTCATATTAAGTACTCTCAGCACCCACATTGTTACTTTTTCTCCAGCTCTGTCCTGCTCTCCCCATCCCAGCCACATGCTTATTAGGTTGGTTTCCTTACGTTTTAACAGCTGCTGCTGTGTTGCTGATGATGATGGGGTCTCCGCCGCTGCACACTGCCTCCTCCGCCATGCAAGCAGCCTCTCCTGCTGCTGCACACTGCTAAGCGGCCACCAATACTCATATCCCCGTGGCAGCCGTCACCCATACAGGCCCCACCCCTGGCACTTCGGGACTGACGCATGTGCAGTCCACGTATTGTCGCAACATTAGTGAAATACCGGGAGAACCCAGAAGATTTGCAGGGCAGCGGGAGGTTGAGGTAAAAACTGTGAGCCTCCCGCTGAATGCGGGAGGGTAGGCAAGTCTGAGATGTAATAAGAGTGACCGCAGCAGCAGCTTCCATAGCGGCAGTGGGTGGAGCTTAATCTGGAGCCCCGGCAGTTGGCAATGCCTCAAAGTAGACCAGGCCTTTCAAATTAAGGCAAGAGGTGGGCAAGACTAACAAAGGGACAGCCCATGGAAGCAGATTGTCCAGCAAGAGACCCAATATCCCACACTGACAGCTACTGACAGCTTGGAGCCCTCACAGTTCACCCAGGGAGGTGTTGCTGTCATAAACCTTAATCACACACTAGGAGGCACAGTTTGACAGACACTGACTGCACAGGGAGATGCATAGGACTGGTAGCCTTCTGCTAAATGCTATCCCATTCTAATAGCGCTGACAGTATTTCCCGCAGGGTAAGCCAAATTTGCAAGACTGATTCACTCTGTCAGTCAGTATTTGGAGCAGGCACATTCCAGCAGACATTCAGCCAGGCCCGGTGCTACCCGCTCTGCAAAGGGATGCAGTGCTGGTAGGTGCCAGGCAAGAGAGGCGCTCTACCTGCTCTGCATCCTCACTGCTGCACCTGGGACCCTGCTGCTGCCAGCAGCGGTGCGTGTCACTGCATGACAGGCAGCGGCGCCAGCAGCTGAAAGCCTCCTCTCCTCTTCCCCTCCTGTGACAGTGACTGATCAGATGGAGGGGGCGGAGCTACACTGATGGAGGGGCATAGCTAAATGGATAGAGGGGCGGGGCTGCATGGGACCATCAGACTGCAGTGCCACAGAGAAGGACATGCTGCTCCAGATCCTGCCAGCCAGGGAGATTAAGTGAGAAAGTAAGTGTGTGTGTGTGTGTGTGTGTGTGTGTGTGTGTGTGTGTGTGTGTGTGTGTGTGTGTGTGTGTGTGTGTGTGTGTGTGTATGTATGTGTGTGTGTGTGTGTGTGTGTGTGTGTATTTATGTATGTGTATGTGTGCGGGGGAGGGGGTAATTTGAATAAACCACTTCTGTGGGCGTTACATGTAAGCTGCATTACTACTGGGGCGTTACATGTAAGCTGCATTACTACTGGGGCGTTACGTGTAAACTGCCCTGCTACTGGGGCATTACGTGTAAGCTGCGCTACTACTGGGGCGTTACGTGAGGGCTGCGCTACTAATGGGGCATTACGTGTAAGCTGCGCTACAACTGGGGCATTACGTGTAAGCTGCGCTACTTCTGAGGCATTACGTGTAAGCTGCATTACTACTGGGGCATAATGTGTAAGCTGCCCTGCTACTGGGGCATTACGTGTAAGCTGTGCTACTACTGGGGCGTTACGTGTAAGCTGCGCTACTACTGGGGCATTGCGTGTAAGCTGTGCTACAACATAGAAACATAGCATTTGACGGCAGATTAGAACCACTTGGCCCATCTAGTCTGCCCCTTTTTTTATCCTTTACAACTGGGGCATTACGTGTAAGCTGCGCTGCTTCTGAGGCGTTACGTGTAAGCTGCGCTACTACTGGGTTTATTATGTGTAAGCGGCGCTACTACTGGGGTCATTATGTGTAAGCGGCACTACTACTGGGGTCGTTATGTGTAAGCAGTGCTACTACTGGGGTCATTATGTGTAAGCGGTGCTACTACTGGGATCGTTATGTGTAAGCGACGCTACTACTGTGGAGTTATGTGTAAGCTGTGCTACTACTGGGGTCATTATGTGTAAGCGGCACTACTACTGGGGTCGTTATGTGTAAGCAGTGCTACTACTGGGGTCATTATGTGTAAGCAGTGCTACTACTGGGGTCATTATGTGTAAGCGGTGCTACTACTGGGGTCGTTATGTGTAAGCAGTGCTACTACTGGGGTCATTATGTGTAAGCGGCACTACTACTGGGGTCATTATGTGTAAGCGGCACTACTACTGGGGTCGTTATGTGTAAGCAGTGCTACTACTGGGGTCATTATGTGTAAGCGGTGCTACTACTGGGATCGTTATGTGTAAGCGACGCTACTACTGTGGAGTTATGTGTAAGCTGTGCTACAACTGCGGTGTTATGTATAAGCAGCGTCACTACTGGGGGCGTTTTAAATGGGGATACAATTGTGTGGCCATGCCCCTTCCTTGTGAGACCACATCCCTTTTTTGACGTGTGCTGTCCCTTTGTAAAGTATGGGAGAGCGCATATTTATAGTTTGAAGGGGGGCGCCGAACACCCTAGCACCGGCCTTGCATTCAGCTATAATTTGATTTGTTACAGCTAACCCAGCTCATAGGAGCCCGCCCCTAAATTAATGCTCCTGTACAGTATATGATCACTACTGGACTTTAGTGGAGGAAAGAGAGCGTTTAAGTACTTTACCAGAGTTAACACTAGAGTAACTAAGAGAGGATATTGCACACCTTAACTTTCCCCATCAGGGATTTAGAAAGTCTGCTCTACCGCTTAAGAGACACCCAAGCATTATAAATCCTGTCATCCTCAGGGGACGAAAAAGGAAAGGCATCAATTTAGAGAAAGCATTCCCTTTTGCTCAGTAATCAGTGTTACATTCCACAGCTTCCTCTTTGGAGTCAGGACTTAAAGGGTACCCAATGTGCATCAACTATAACACTCAGCTGAACTTTGAGGGTGGAACTAATTGGGGTTGTTCACGGTACCGTGTAGGGTAAAAGTGACTAAAAGCATACTGAATGTTTATTAACCTGCATAGTGATGAAATAGTTATTGACCTGTTTAAATAAGTCTTATACCAAACTGATATTGCAAGGCTATTGTAATTGTTCAAGCCTGTGTTTTCGCAAACAGCAGTGTTTACAACTTAATGTCAAACTTCTTTCATTGCTGTTACAGTAGAGTAAAGGTTATATGGTCTAACTAATAGCTTTTAAAAAATTACAGAAGAAACGACTCCTGAGATCCTTCGTTCCAGTATAATAAAATATCTTTATTTTTCGCCGTTGTATAATGTGTTGTCAAATATTGCAAATTGACTTCAATGAATTGATGAAAGATCACCAAGTAGTAGTAGGCTTCCCTGTGTAGACTACTTCTTCTCACTTGTCTGTGGAATAGCGAAGAGAGCTGTGGTAAAGAATAAAGAAACCTAACCTGCAGGTAAAAGAAAAGGGATCTATGGCACCACATTATTACTATATTTACCTGGGTGTCACACTTGTAGTGCCATATTGGAGGATCTTGGGGTGCCTCCAGGTGATTTGGCTCTCAATTTACAAATACATAAATGTATGACCCAAAGTAGGTAGTATTATCATGTAGCAAACCTCTCAACTTTTGAATGTTTCAAATAGGGACCCAAAATGGGGCGTGGCGTCAGATGGTAGGGGTGTGGCTCCTGTTGGTCGGACGTGGCCTTGCTGCACCGACCCGTTTTTCTTCATTTTGGGGAATGCCCAGCAGCCCCCTGCTCACCACCCATCACTGAATACATGCTATGTGGTGTGTATGCGCACAGTATGTATTCAGAGATCACTCGCTGCTTGTGGAGCATAGCAGCAGGTGATCAAAGGCTCCCCCAACTGCCCCCCGCCTGCAGGACATTGCGACCCGAGGGCGGGACAGCGGGACAGTGTCCAAATAGGGGGACTGTCCCGCTGGAATCGGGACAGTTGAGAGGTATGATGTAGTGTAGAACCCAGCTCGGGCGACAGGGGGGGTACAAAGGGTACACCTGTCCTTGCCCCAAGGTACAGAGGGGCCCTGAGGTACACAGGGGACAAAATAGGACCGCCGCAGCTAACTTTGATTCATATGCAGGCCGCACCGGCCATCCATCTGCCGCCATGCAACTTACACCAAAGATATTAACAATAAAGCCAGCCAGGGTTACCCCCCTGCTGACCCCCTCCCCAGCACCTCACATGACTTGCTGTGTGTAGCGCAATGACGCCACCATTGTGGTGTCATTGCTATGCTGTGCTCATGGGGGGTAATTCCAAGTTGATCGCAGCAGGAAATTTTTTAGCAGTTGGGCAAAACCATGTGCACTGCAGAGGAGGCAGATATAACATGTGCAGAGAGAGTTAGATTTGGGTGGGTCATTTTGTTTCTGTGCAGGGTAAATACTGGCTGCTTTATTTTTACACTGCAATTTAGATTGCAGATTGAACACACCACACCCAAATCTAACTCTCTCTGCACATGTTATATCTGCCTCCCCTGCAGTGCACATGGTTTTGCCCAACTGCTAAAAAATTTCCTGCTGCGATCAACTTGGAATTATCCCCCATGGGCCAGTATATAGCAGAAGGAGATGACATAGGGGGTAATTCCAAGTTGATCGCAGCAGGAAATTTTTTAGCAGTTAGGCAAAACCATGTGCGAGTGTCCCGCTCCACAGGAAAAGAAAGTTGGGAGGTATGATATATACATATATATATAAAACACAATAGTATCCTTATCTTGCGCCAAACTGGGAGCAGCACAACAGAAGAGATCCCTCTTGAAAGACCATCTATATATACATATATATATATATATATAATGTTACATAATATGAACTGGGGCACTGTATTGTGGCACAGTATAATTTGCAGGCAGTATAGGGTGGCATAATATGAACAAGATAAGCTGTAATGTACCATAATATGGAGCGGAGGCACTATAGTGTGCTATAATATGAGCTGGGGACACTGTAATGTGGCATAATATAAACTGGGGACACTGGGACTAATTCAGACCTGATCGTAGCCATGCAAAATTTTGCACGGCTATGATCAGCCATACTGACATGCGGGGGGACGTCACAAGCCGCCGCGGCCTGCCCCTCGCACAGTCCGGGCACGTCTGCATTACCCGGACCGCACCCCCAAAACGGCAGCCCGCCGCCGGCCCGCCCCCTCCCGCCCAGCAAACGCCTCTGCCTGTCAATCAGGCAGAGGCGATCGCTGGGCAGAGATGCCGATCACATCTCTGGCATGCGTCGGCGCAAACGCACAGCAGTGATCTGGTCTGAATTAGCTCCACTATGTCATAATGTGATTTTGGGGGTACTGTGTGGCATAATGTGTACTGGCAGCCCTACAACGTGACATAATGTGAACTAGGGCACTACTATGGTTCAGAAAATGAACTAGGGCACTACTATGGGGCATAACATTAAAAACTTCTCTGGTAAGGCGCTTCTCTAGAAGCATTGAGACAGGGGCCCATTCAAAATGTTGCTATGAGGTCTACAAAGCTCTGGCTATACCCCTTGCTGCTACCATCAGTGTCTGATGGCCATCTCTATTTGCTTATAAATTAGGCCAAACATCATGTGAATTGGGCAAAGTTATTCCCTTTTATGTTGTCTTCTACAGTGTCAGATCAACAGAACAGAACAGACTATAGCAGTTGCCTTAATGCATTTCTTATGGAGTCTGAAACTGGAAGAAGATATTTACTGAATGTATTATATGCTTTTTTCATTAATAAATAACCATTGATAGAAAACAAAAACAATTCAGTTCTAATGTCTACATGAGCAGTAAAACACTTCCTTGCCTTATAAAATATTGAGAATTTGAATAAAAACATGAATATTTCATAAGAAGACCGTATTGCTGTGCTTTATTGTTCTGTATACACTGCATCTTTCTTTCTGGGATGCATATTCTGAGCACAGCAGAAGCAGTCTCTCCCTTCACATCTAATATTTCCCTGTGACATCTGTAGATTGAGCTGATGCAACAAGAGGCGGATTATAAATAGGACTGTGCTGAATTAGGTCAGCCACTAATGACTCCCAAAGATGTGTCAGTGTGCAATGGTGGCACTGATTGATGGTTGAAAACCACACTTACAGATTGCCTGCTGAGCGTACAAGGTGCTGGGATTTGGTTCACTTTAGTATAGTATTAACAGTTATCTATATAGCACACAATTAAGTCGCTTTTTTATGTAGTCATCAGCCCCTGACCCTGGTGGAGCTTACATTCTATATTATATTCCACATGGACACACATACATATTAGGGATTTTGTTTGTTTATTTATATATTTATTGCCAGAGCCACCTAACCTATTAGTATTTAATTGGAGTATGAGAGGAAACGGGTTGGTAACGGGTTGTCGGCGGCTGGGACCCAAGCATCGGTCACATGACCACATCCAGAGGAAACTAGTGTACCTGGTGAAAACCCAGGCAAACAAAGGGAGAACATACGTACTTAACACATATAGGGGTCTATTCATGAAGCAGTGAAAACTGTGGAGTAGTGAGCCAGTGGAGAAGTTGCCATTGGCAACCAATCAGCTTCTCTGCATAATTTTATAGTATGCAAATTATTAATGTTACTTCAATGCTGATTGGTTCTTCTCCACTGGCTCACTTCTCCACAGTTTTCACTGCTTCATGAATAGACCCCATAGAGCAGGGATTCCCAACCGCGGTCCTCAAGGCACACCAACAGTGCAGATTTTAGTGATATCCAGGCTTCAGCACAGATGGTTAAATCAAAATAACTGAGGTACTAATTAAGTCACCTGTGTTCAAGCCTGGATATCACGAAAACCAGGACTGTTAGTGTGCCTTGAGGACCGCGGTTGGGAAACACTGCCATAGAGACTCATGACCTCTGTATTTTGAGGCACCTATTCTAACCACTACCAGCCATGCTCACAAACTAATGCGAGAGACATTTTCACACACGTGAAGTAGAATATATTTTGACTAGATATGTCCCTGCCTCATAATACTGTGGAGCAAATTGCCTTGTTGAATATTTTATTTTTTTACAAAATAAACATTGTATTTACTAACAGTTACTTATATAGCACCAGCATATTCTGTTGAGCTTTACAATTGGGAATAAAACAGTAATAAACAAGACTGAGTAATAACAGACAGAAACAGAGGTAAGAGGGCGCTGCTTGCAAGCTTACAATCTATAGGGAAATAGGTATCTGATGAGGATGTAGATACGATCACGGCAGCCAGGATCCCAGCATCGGATTGCTGACCACCGGGATTCCAGCTGCCAGAATGCCAGCAGGGGGGCGATGGCTATTCCCACTGTTGGGTGTCTAGCGCAGTGAGCCCGCAATGGGCTTCATTGTGCTCGCCCCCCTGCTGGCATTCTGGTGACCGTCCGTCGGTCATGCATACCCAACGCATCTGATGCTATTGCAACTTCATGTTGCTACTCCTCCAGAGAAGCTTTATTCCTGTACCAAGATGGCCACCGAGGCTGCTAGTGAGCATGTGTGAAACCATCTTAAGACGGCAACAGTGTAAATCAGTGAGACCTGCAATTACCTGCTGATATAACCACTGTTCCAGCATCCTGCACTGCTACCTGATAACCAGAGACGGATTAAGGGGGGAGAGGGGAACAGGGGGTCAGTATCTGGGCCCCTTCATTAAGGGGGCCCCCATACCTTAATCCCAGCTGTAGCTGTGCAGAGCAGGAAGGAACTGCATGAGATCAGGGAGGTGGAGTCCGAGTAGGGGGCAGGACTACACAACCCTGCGCCAGCAGCAGCATGGGAGAGAGGAGGCAGATGAACAGTCCCATTGGGATGAAGACTATCCACAGCAGCCACTCTATAAGATAAGGTAAGAGGCACTCAGAAAGATGGCCCTGTCTGTCTATATGTACGTATATACAGTAGGTGTATGACTGTGTGTGACTGTATGTGTATATATGTGTGTCTGTATATAGGTATATGACTGTGTGTATGTGTGACAAGTATGTATAGAGGTGTAACTCTACTACTATATGTAGGTGTTTGACAGTATATATGTATGTGTGTGACAGTATGTAATTATGTATGTATGTTTGTGTATCGGTGTGTGACTGTACATATGAATGTGTTTGACCAGGGCTGCAAGGAGGGGTGTGCAGCCGTTGCGTCCACACATGACAGAATGTTTGGGGGCAGTTCCAGCTGTACATAACCTGGCATGCAGACTGCACCTCGCTCTAGCTCATGGCTCCCACACTCTGTGGGGACAGACACTATGTCTTATCCACTAGTACCATGGGAACTATTCTGCTGCTTGGAGTGTCTTTAAGACATTCTGAGCAGCAGTCTTGTGATCTGCCCATCCTCCCCTGGGGCGTTTAGTTATAAAGGCTTGAGCTCCATACAGGGGGCACGTTCAGCACAGGGTACAGCAGGTCGTTTTACGAGCTGTACGTAAGTGTAAATGTATGTGCATACCTCCTAACTGTCCCGATTCCAGCGGGACAGTCCTGCTATTTGGATACTGTCCCGCTGTCCCTCCCGCGGGCAGCAGTCTCTCGCGGGTGGTGGGACAGGTTGGGAGAACCAGTGATCACTGCTGCTCTGCTTTGCAAAGCAGCCGATGATCACTGAATAGATGCCATGCACATGCGCACGGCATCTGAACAGTGCGGGGAGGAGAGGAGTGGGCTGCCCCCAAAATAACAAAACGGGCACAAGTGAGGAAGGCATTCAGAACTGTCTCAGTGATATAAGGCCTGAGTTTGTGAATCAAGAGACTTGGTCCATGCTGTCAGTGAGGGAACTCTTGCTGATGTGCCTGTTAAGATGAACGGATCAAAGTCACGTGATATGTTGATGTTTTCTTTTCACGGTGTTACAAGAAAGCTTTTTTTTTTAAATGTTTGTGTAAAATAAAGAAGCTTATTGAAAGGGGAGTGTGCTACTGTGCAGACTCTGTGCTGCTACTCCTCCAGGGAAGCTCCATTCTTTGTACCAAGATGGCTGCTGAGGCTACTACTGAGAATGTGCAGAGCCATCTTGAGACGTGTAAAAGTGCCACAGTGGAAGACAGTAGTTTTTCACTTAGTTCCCGTGAGACCTGCAATTTCCTGCTGATATTACCAATATGCCAGCATCCCGTACCACTACCTAGTACCTACATACATACATACATACAACAGTTGGTGAACTTTATGACACCCCACTTCGCTGAAGCTCTGCTTCATCTACCAGTGGGGGTAATTCCAAGTTGATCGCAGCAGGAATTTTTTTAGCAGTTGGGCAAAACCATGTGCACTGCAGGGGGGCAGATATAACATTTGCAGAGAGAGTTAGATTTGGGTGGGTTATTTTGTTTCTGTGCAGGGTAAATACTGGCTGCTTTATTTTTACACTGCAATTTAGATTGCAGATTGAACACACCACACCCAAATCTAACACTCTCTGCACATGTTATATCTGCCTCCCCTGCAGTGCACATGGGGGGTAATTCCAAGTTGATCGCAGCAGGAAATTTTTTAGCAGTTGGGCAAAACCATGTGCACTGCAGGGGGGGCAGATATAACATTTGCAGAGAGAGTTAGATGTGGGTTATTTTGTTTCTGTGCAGGGTAAATACTGGCTGCTTTATTTTTACACTGCAATTTAGATTGCAGATTGAACTCACCACACCCAAATCTATCTCTCTCTGCACATGTTATATCTGCCTCCCCTGCAGTGCACATGGTTTTGCCCAATTGCTAACAAAGATCCTGCTGTGATCAACTCAGAATTACCTCCATGGTTTTACCCAACTGCTAAAAAAGTTCCTGCTGCGATCAACTTGGAATTACTCCCAGTGTGTATAACATTGAGCACAGCTGTACCTGCTTTATCTTCAATAAATTCACTCTACTGATTAAGTTAAAATGCTGCTTGTTGTTGTAATGTAAGGCATCTACTGGAGTGAACAGAAACTTTACTTCATCCTCAAGCCTGTGCACATATATTTCCAACATCTGATGTACAAGGATAAGTGCTACATATTGCATATTGGGCCTGCCAGACTGCAGAGGTGCTTCATAGGCTGTATGATCCAGTCACACAGCAATGTTGGCCTGAGGTGAGTAGCTTGTGTGACTCTCGAAAGAAAGAACATACGTAAAGTTATGTGTGGACAAAGTAGAGGGGAGGGGTAATGGAGTAGAAAATATTGTGGAGGTGATGTGGGTGTTTCTGAAATGTAATACGCTTTTCTGAAGAGTTGAATTTTCAAGAAACACTTGAAGGATTTTATCATGAGTTAACAGTATGGAACCATGGGTTCGTGGAGGGACGTGCCCCACACCCTGCACCAGGGCCAGATTAAGGTTGGTGGGGGCAGCAGCTTCACAGCAGCGCACGCCGGCAGCTCAGTCAGTGTCTCGCGGGGTAGTGAAGTGAAATCCCGCGAGACACTGACTGAGCCGCTGGCGTGCGTTACGGAGTCACACATTAGGGGCCCCCACAGACAGCATTTTAAATCGGAGCAGTCTCTGTCAGCAGCCGCCGAGGAGCTCAGTGTACAGAGCTTCGTGTACACTCTGTACAAGGAGCTCCTCGGTGGCTGCTGAGGGAAACTGCTTCGATTTGTAACGCAGTGTGTGGGGGCCCCGGGACGGCCGCCCTTGTCGCCCCTAGGATAATCCGGCTCTGCCCTGCACCCAGGATTGACCACTGTGCCTATCCATGCAACACACCAGCTCCTTATGTTCATCTTGCAGGACCATCTTTCTAGTAGAGATGTGCGGCTGGTACTTTTCGTGTTTTGGTTTCTCTATCGTCCTAGTGGATGCTGGGGTTCCTGAAAGGACCATGGGGGATAGCGGCTCCGCAGGAGACAGGGCACAAAAAGTAAAGCTTTAGGATCAGGTGGTGTGCACTGGCTCCTCCCCCTATGACCCTCCTCCAAGCCTCAGTTAGATTTTTGTGCCCGGCCGAGAAGGGTGCAATCTAGGTGGCTCTCCTAAAGAGCTGCTTAGAAAAGTTTAGCTTAGGTTTTTTATTTTACAGTGAGTCCTGCTGGCAACAGGATCACTGCAACGAGGGACTTAGGGGAGAAGAAGTGAACTCACCTGCGTGCAGGATGGATTGGTTCTTGGCTACTGGACATTAGCTCCAGAGGGACGATCACAGGTACAGCCTGGATGGTCACCGGAGCCTCGCCGCCGGCCCCCTTGCAGATGCTGAAACGAGAAGAGGTCCAGAATCGGCGGCAGAAGACTCCTCAGTCTTCTTAAGGTAGCGCACAGCACTGCAGCTGTGCGCCATTTTCCTCTCAGCACACTTCACACGGCAGTCACTGAGGGTGCAGGGCGCTGGGAGGGGGGCGCCCTGGGAGGCAAATGAAAACCTTTTTTGGCTAAAAATACCTCACATATAGCCTCCGGGGGCTATATGGAGATATTTAACCCCTGCCAGAATCCGTTAAGAGCGGGAGACGAGGCCGCCGAAAAAGGGGCGGGGCCTATCTCCTCAGCACACAGCGCCATTTTCCCTCACAGAAAGGCTGGAGGGAAGGCTCCCAGGCTCTCCCCTGCACTGCACTACAGAAACAGGGTTAAAACAGAGAGGGGGGGCACTAATTTGGCGTTAGAAATATATAAAAAAGATGCTATAAGGGAAAACACTTATATAAGGTTGTCCCTATATAATTATAGCGTTTTTGGTGTGTGCTGGCAAACTCTCCCTCTGTCTCTCCAAAGGGCTAGTGGGTCCTGTCCTCTATCAGAGCATTCCCTGTGTGTGTGCTGTGTGTCGGTACGTGTGTGTCGACATGTATGAGGACGATGTTGGTGAGGAGGCGGAGCAATTGCCTGTAATGGTGATGTCACTCTCTAGGGAGTCGACACCGGAATGGATGGCTTATTTAGGGAATTACGTGATAATGTCAACACGCGCCAAGGTCGGTTGACGACATGAGACGGTCCAGACGTCTCAAAAACACCGTCAGGGGTTTTTAAAACGCCCGTTTACTTTAGTCGGTCGACACAGACACAGACAGGGACACTGAATCCAGTGTCGACGGTGAATAAACAAACGTATTCCTTATTAGGGCCACACGTTAAGGGCAATGAAGGAGGTGTTACATATTCTGATACTACAAGTACCACAAAAGAGGGTATTATGTGGGATGTGAAAAAACTACCGTAGTTTTTCCTGAATCAGATAAATTAAATGAAGTGTGTGATGATGCGTGGGTTCCCCCCGATAGAAAATATGGGCGGTATACCCTTTCCCGCCAGAAGTTAGGGCGCGTTGGAAAACACCCCTTAGGGTGGATAAGGCGCTCACACGCTTATCAGAACAAGTGGCGGTACCGTCTATAGATAGGGCCGTCCTCAAGGAGCCAGCTGACAGGAGGCTGGAAAAATATCATAAAAAGTATATACACACATACTGGTGTTATACTGCGACCAGCGATCGCCTCAGCCTGGATGTGCAGAGCTGGGGTGGCTTGGTCGGATTCCCTGACTAAAAATATTGATACCCTTGACAGGGACAGTATTTTATTGACTATAGAGCATTTAAAGGATGTATTTCTATATATGCGAGATGCACAGAGGGATATTTGCACTCTGGCATCAAGAGTAAGTGCGATGTCCATATCTGCCAGAAGATGTTTATGGACACGACAGTGGTCAGGTGATGCAGATTCCAAACGGCACAAAGGTGTATTGCCGTATAAAGGAAGAGGAGTTATTTGGGGTCGGTCCATCGGACCTGGTGGCCACGGCAACTGCTGGAAAATCCACCGTTTTTACCCTGAGTCACATCTCTGCAGAAAAAGACACCGTCTTTTCAGCTTCAGTCCTTTCGTCCCTATAAGAGTCATATCTGCCCAGGGATAGAGGAAAGGGAAGAAGACTGCAGCAGGCAGCCCATTCCCAGGAACAGAAGCGTTCCAACCCTTCTGACAAGCTCTCAGCATGACGCTGAGACCGTACAGGACCCCTGGATCCTACAAGTAGTATCCCAGGAGTACAGTTTGGAATGTCGAGACGTTTCCCCTGCGCAGGCTCCATGAAGGCTGCTTTACCAAGGTCTCCCTCCGACAAGGAGGCAGTATGGGAAAAAATTCACGAGCTGTATTCCCAGCAGGTGATAATTAAATTACCCCTCCTACAACACGAAAAGGGGTATTATTCCACACTATATTGTGGTACTGAAGCCAGAAGGCTAGGTGAGACCTATTCTAAATCTAAAAAAATTTGAACACTTACAAAGGTTCAAATCAAGATGGAGTCACTCCAGAGCAGTGATAACGAACCGGGAAGAAGGGGATTATCTGGTGTCCCGAGACATCAGGGATGCTTACCTCCATGTCCCAAATTTGCCCTTATCACTAAGGGTACCTCAGGTTCGTGGTACAGAACTGTCACTATCAGTTTCAGACGCTGCCGTTTGGATTGTCTACGGCACCCCGGGTCTTTACCAAGGTAATGGCCGAAATGATGGTTCTTCTTCGAAGAAAAGGCGTCTTAATTATCCCTTACTTGGACGATCTCCTGATAAGGGCAAAGTCCAGGGAACAGTTGGAGGTCGGAGTAGCACTATCTCGGATACTGTTACAACAGCAGGGGTGGATTCTAAAGATTCCAAAATCGCAGCTGATCCCGACAACAAGTCTCCTGTGCTTAGGGATGATTCTGGACACAGTCCAGAAAAAGGTGTTTCTCCCGGAAGAGAAAGCCAGGGAGTTATCCGAGCTAGTCAGGAACCTCCTAAAATCAGTGCATCATTGCACAAGGGCCATGGTAAAAAAATGGTGACTTCCTTCGAAGCAATTCCAGTCGGCAGATTTCATGCAAGAACTTTTCAGTGGGATCTGCTGGACAAATGGTCCGGATCGCATCTTCAGATGCATCAGCGGATAACCCTATATCCAAGGACAAGGGTGTCTCTCCTGTGGTGGTTACAGAGTGCTCATCTTCTAGAGGGCCGCAGATTCGGCATTCAGTTTTGGATGTTGGTGACCACGGAGGCCAGCCCGAGAGGCTGGGGAGCAGTCACACAAGGAAAAAATTTCCAGGGAGTGTGATCAAGTCTGGAGATTTTTCTCCACATAAATATAGCTAAGGGTAAATTTATAATGCTCTAAGCTTAGCAAGACCTCTGCTTCAAGGTCAGCCGGTATTGATCCAGTGGGATAAAACATCACGGCAGTCGCCCACGTAAATAGACAGGGCGGCACAAGAAGCAGGAGGGCAGTGGCAAAAACTGCAAGGACTTTTCGCTGGGCGGAAAATCATGTGATAGCACTGTCAGCAGTGTTTCATTCCGGGAATGGAAACTGGGAAGCAGACTTCCTCAGTAGGCACGACCTCCACCCGGCAGAGTGGGAACTTCATGGGGAAGTTTTCCACATAATTGTAAACCGTTGGGAATTACCAAAGGTGGACATGATGGCGTCCCGTCTGAACAAAAAACGGGACAGGTATTGCGCCAGGTTAAGAGACCCTCAGGCAATAGCTGTGGACGTTCTGGTAACACCGTGGGTGTACCAGTCGGTGTATGTGTTCCATCCTCTGCTTTTCATACCTAAGGTACTGAGAATTATAAGACGTAGAGGAGTAAGAACTATACTCATGGCTCCGGATTGGCCAAGAAGGACTTGGTACCCGGAACTTCAAGAGCTGCTCACAGAGGACTTATGGCCTCTGCCGCTAAGAAGGGACTTGTTTCAGCAAGTACCATGTCTGTTCCAAGACTTACCGCAGCTGCGTTTGACGGCATGGCGGTGGAACGCCGGATCCTAAGGGAAAAGGCATTCAGGAAGAGGTCATTCCTACCCTGGTCAAAGCCAGAAAGGAGGTGACCGCACAACATTATCACCACATGTGGCGAAAATATGTTGCGTGGTGTGAGGCCAGGAAGGCCCCACGAAGAAATTTCAACTCGGTCGATTCCTGCATTTCTTGCAAACAGGAGTGTCTATGGACCTCAAATTGGGGTCCATTAAGGTTCAAATTTCGGCCATGTCGATTTTTCTTCCAGAAAGAAGTGGCTTCAGTTCCTGAAGTCCAGAAGTTTGTCAAGGGAGTATTGCATATACAACCCCCTTTTGTGCCTCCAGTGGCACTGTGGGATCTCAACGTAGTTCTGGGATTCCTCAAAACACATTGTTTTAAAACCAGTCAAATCTGTGGATTTGAAGCATCTCACATGAAAAGTGAACATGCTCTTGGACCTGGCCTGGACCAGGCGAGTGTCAAATTGGTGGTTTTTTTTCTCAAAAAAGCCCATATCTGTTTGTCCATTCGGACAGGGCAGAGCTGCGGACTCGTCCCCAGTTCTCTCCCTAAGGTGGTGTCAGTGTTTCACCTGAACCAGCTTATTGTGGTGTCTTGCGCCTACTAGGGACTTGGAGGACTCCAAGTTGCTAGATGTGGTCAGGGCCCTGAAAATATAGGTTCCAGGACGGCTGGAGTCAGGAAAACTGACTTGCTGTTATCCTGTATGCACCCAACAAACTGGGTGCTCTTGCTTTTAAGCAGACTTTTGCTAGTTGGATGTGTAATACAATTCAGCTTGCACATTCTGTGGCAGGCCTGCCACAGCCAAAATATGTAAATGCCCATTCCACAAGGAAGGTGGGCTCATCTTGGGCGGCTGCCCGAGGGGTCTCGGCTTTACAACTTTGCCGAGCGGCTATTTAGTCAGGGGCAAACACGTTTGTAAAATCCTACAAATTTGATACCCTGGCTAAGGAGGACCTGGAGTTCTCTCATTCGGTGCTGCAGAGTCATCCGCACTCTCCCGCCCGTTTGGGAGCTTTGGTATTATCCCCATGGTCCTTTCAGGAACCCCAGCATCCACTAGGACGATAGAGAAAATAAGAATTTACTTACCGATAATTCTATTTCTCGGAGTCCGTAGTGGATGCTGGGCGCCCATCCCAAGTGCGGATTATCTGCATTACTTGTACATAGTTACAAAAATCGGGTTATTATTGTTGTGAGCCATCTTTTCAGAGGCTCCGCTGTTATCATACTGTTAACTGGATTCAGATCACAGGTTGTACAGTGTGATTGGTGTGGCTGGTATGAGTCTTACCCGGGATTCATAAATCCTTCCTTATTGTGTACGCTCGTCCGGGCACAGTACCTAACTGAGGCTTGGAGGAGGGTCATAGGGGGAGGAGCCAGTGCACACCACCTGATCCTAAAGCTTTACTTTTTGTGCCCTGTCTCCTGCGGAGCCGCTATCCCCCATGGTCCTTTCAGGAACCCCAGCATCCACTATGGACTCCGAGAAATAGAATTATCGGTAAGTAAATTCTTATTTTTGGTTCTAATTCCACTTTCGTGTTTTGGTTTGGTTTTTGGATCTGGATGGTTTTTAACAAAACAAACATAAAAACAGCTAAAATCACAGAATTTGGTGGTAGTTTTGCTCCTACGGTATTATTAACCTCAATAATAATCATTTCCAGTCTATTCTGAACACCTCACACCTCACAATATTGTTTTCAGGCCAAAAGGTTGCACCGAGGCTGCTGGATGACTAAGCTAAGCGACACAAGTGTACGGCACAAACACCTGGCCCATCTAGGAGTGGCACTGCAGTGGCAGACAGGAGGGCAGATATAAAAAAAAAAAGTCCCCAAACAGCACATGATGCAAAGAAAAAAAAGAATTGCAATGAGGTAGTTGTATGACTAAGCCAAGCGACACAAACAATTGGCCCATGATCTAGGCGTGGCACTGCAGTGGCAGACAGGAGGGCAGATATAAAAAAAAAAAGCCCCAAAACAGCACATCATGCAAAGAAGAAAGAATTGCAATGAGGTAGTTGTATGACTAAGCCAAGCGACACAAACAATTGGCCCATCTAGTAGTGTCACGCAGTGGCTGAATGTCGGGAGTGGGCCGCAATTGTTCGGTCCACTGACAGCATCTCCAGCACGCTCCAGTCACTTTAAAAAAAATCTGCAATTGGTGGACTTATACGGCAGTACCCCAGGACTAATACAGCAGTACCCCTGGACTCGTACAGCAGTGTCACACAGGATGGCACTTTTCAAAAACTAGGCCCCAAACAGCACCTCATGCAAAGATGTCGAAGAGGTGCAATAAGGTAGCTGTATGACTAAGCCAAGCGACACAAACAATTCCAACTGGAATTATACGTCCAAATCACTGTAATTAATTGGCAAGATCACTGTAATTAATAATTATAAGTCACTGAAATTAATTGGCAAAATCACTGTAATTATACGCCCAAATCACTGGAATTAAATGGCAAAATCTCGCTATCGCCTGCCTAGTGAAGTGGAATCTAGATGGGATTTGCTATCAGGGACACAATACCTCCATCAATTGTCTAAATCCCACTGCACTAATGGCGGATACCGGGCGCACGTCTAACACCGACATAAGTGTCAAGGCCTCAGTTATGAGGGCTTCCATCGTCATGTGAAGCTGAACCACTAGTCATGAACATAGGCGAGGGCCTCAGCCGTTCCTTGTCATTCCATGTCATAAATGGCATATTGGCAAGTTTACGTTTCTCATCAGACCATTTAAATTTCTTTTTTGGGGTCTTTTTACTGAACTTTGGCTTTTCGGATTTTACATGCCCTCTACTATCACATTGGGCATTGGCCTTGGCAGACGACGTTGATGGCATTTCATCGTCTATGTCATGGCTAGTGGCAGCAGCTTCAGCACTAGGAAGAAGTGGTTCTTGATCTTTCCCTATTTTATCCTCCAAATTTTTGTTCTCCATTATTTTTTTGGAGTTATATAACACAATATGCGGCACAGGAATGGCTGATGGCCAAGACACTACCACTGGTCTGATGCAGAACAATACAACAACACTGTAAGAGACTTGTTGTTGTTGTTATAATTATTATAATACTGTAGCAGTGGACATATAGTAGCAGCGTATACCACTGTGACTGCCTCGTCACTGGAATGACTGATGAGACAGGACACTACCACTGGTCTGATGCAGCACAACAGGTTGTTGTTGTTATAATTATTATACTGCAGCAGTGGACATATAGCAGCAGCATATATCGTCACTGGAATGACTGATGAGAAAGGACACTACCACTGGTCTGCACAACACAGCACCACTTTTATACAGCTACACTGGATATATGGCAGCAGAGAATATGTATCTGGCACAGTGGGGCAATGTATCTGGCACAGTGGGGCAATGTATCTGGCACAGTGGGGCAATGTATCTGGCACAGTGGGGCAATGTATCTGGCACAGTGGGGCAATGTATCTGGCACAGTGGGGCAATGTATCTGGCACAGTGGGGCAATGTATCTGGCACAGTGGGGCAATGTATCTGGCACAGTGGGGCATGTATCTGGCACAGTGGGGCATGTATCTGGCACAGTGGGGCAATGTAACTGGCACAGTATCTGGCAATGTATCTGGCAATGTATCTGGCAATGTATCTGGCACAGTGGGGCAATGTATCTGGCACAGTGGGGCAATGTATCTGGCACAGTGGGGCAATGTATCTGGCACAGTGGGGCAATGTATCTGGCACAGTGGGGCAATGTATCTGGCACAGTGGGGCATGTATCTGGCACAGTGGGGCAATGTAACTGGCACTGTGGGGCAATGTATCTGGCAATGTATCTGGCAATGTATCTGGCAATGTATCTGGCACGGTGGGGCATTGTATCTGGCACGGTGGGGCATTGTATCTGGCACGGTGGGGCATTGTATCTGGCACGGTGGGGCATTGTATCTGGCACGGTGGGGCATTGTATCTGGCACGGTGGGGCATTGTATCTGGCACTGTGGGACAATGTAACTGGCACTGTGGGCCATTTTCAGTGGCCACACCCCTTCTGGTGCGTGGCCACACCCCTTCTGGTGTGTGGCCACGCCCATTTTTTCGGTGCGCGCACATGCTTCTTTTGCTGTGGGGTTGTTTTTTTTTTTGGGGGGGGCGCTATTTTCCATCTTCCCCTGGGCTCCAAAAGCCCCAGCTACGCCTCTGCTGGTCTGCACAACACAGCACCACTTTATACAGCTACACTGGATATATGGCAGCAGAGAATACCAACATTGTGACTGGCTGGACTGATGCAGCACAATGCACTGACTACACTTGACTGGACAGCACAACACAGCACAAGACTCGCCACCCCACTTTCCTGCCCCCACACAGACACTGAACACTGAGAACACATCCTCTCAATACACTCTCCGAGACTGGAGTGAAAATGGCCGCGACGCGTGGCTCCTTATACGGTATCCAAATCCCGCGAGAATCCGACAGCGGGATGATGACGTTTTGCCGCATTTGGGTTTCCGAGTCAGGCGGGAAAACCCGAGCCTGGCTCGGATCCGGACTCGGAATGCAAAGTCCGGTAGGGTTCGGTTCTCTGAGAACCGAACCTGCTCTTCTCTACTTTCTAGTGATTTCTAGTTCAGAAAGATGACATGCAAGGAAGCTAGCAAAGACTTTGGCGCTGTGCTCTCTTCGGTACAAATGTCCTATTTCAGTGTGAGATCATGAAAAACTGCCCAAAACCCTTAATTCACTTTTTAAGTCACCCAGATCACATACTTATAATTACAATATTCCCATACTTATAATTGGAAATGTGATCGGGGCAAATTTACTAAACTAAAACTGCGGGGGGAAAAAGCAGTGAGCTTCAGCTGGCGTAATCACAGGGCTCACTGCGATATGCAGCCTTCTGCAGAGCTTTCGCAGATGGACACACAAGTTGATCGCTGCTTAAAATATACTCGCATCCCCCAGTGATCAGTGGTCCATGCTCTGGTGCTTTTCTCAGGCATCGATCAGCTGATCTCTGGCTCCTGCACTCTGACCCCAGTCGTCTGACACTATAAACCGGCATTTGCAGTGTCAGATGACCAGGACACAGTACAAGAGAAAGAGATCACATGACCAAAGCCTGAGGAGCGCACCGGAGCACCGATCACCAGGTAAGTATGCAGGGAAGGGGGGCAGTGGCGCAGGAGGGGGAGCTAGTCATGATGGGGGGTCGACCCAGCAGCGGCGGTAGTGGTGATGCATGCGCAGCACGCACTCAGGGTATTTTTCATGAAAAATACCCTGATAATGCTGCAGCGATGCTTTGCATGCTAGCTCTGTCCCTGCATGCCATTATTGACACATCCATGCAATGTAATCAATAATCGCATTGAGAGTTTGGTCGATTTTATCACCTGTCATCTGCATTAATTGGCCCCTTAATGTATAATGGAAGGCATTAAACAAAGGGTGCATCTTGAAGAAACCGCTATTAAGTTATTTTTTAAATAGCAAATACATATTCAGCAGTACTTTTACAGAGAATATTCACATCAGTCGTTTGCATGTTTTGCAAGCATGGGAAGAAAGTCCTGTAATCGGGAATGGGAGCAGGTAATTTGCAGTCCTGTGCAGGTGTTGAAAAATCTCCAGACAAATGGAGACATACCTGTGTGGAGCCAGAAAAATTATTTGAGGATATAACGATATTCCAATTATCCAGCAATGAAAGAGTAGTCACAGCCAAACTCAGTGGAAAACAAGCCTAACATGTTTCCCTGTACCAGAGATGATCATCAGAGGCATTATGAAATCCAAGAATGTCACGTATATAAACACCCCACATACCATTATTAAAATAAAGAAGAAAACTATGGTGGGTGGATCTGATATATATTATTCTGACACAGTTTTCGGTGTAAAAAGATAATAGAAGCAATTGGAGACAAGGTGAAAATAGGATTTTAATTACGGTACCTACCGGTAAATCCTTTTCTCATAGTCTGTAGAGGATGCTGGGGTCCATTTTAGTACCATGGGGCATAGACGGTTCTGCATGAGCCTTCGGCACTTTAAGACTTTTCAACAGTGTGACTGGCTCCTCCCTCTATGCCCCTCCTCCAGACCTCAGTATAGGAACTGTGGTCGAGGAGACGGACAACTTCGAGAGAAGAATTTACATTAAACTAGTGGCGAGATTCACACCAGCTCACACCATACAAAACATGCCGCCTAACATGACTTTCAACATAACCCATGCTAACGTGCATGCATAACGTAACAGCAACAGCTGTGAACATCTTAACACATGAGAACCTGTGTAAAAAGATAAAATGTAATTCTGCAGGAAAACTGAGCACTGGGCGGGCGCCCAGCATCCTCTACGGACTACGAGAAAAGGATTTACCGGTAGGTAATTAAAATCTTATTTTCTCTTACGTCCTAGAGGATGCTGGGGTCCATTTTAGTACCATGGGGATGTACCATAGCTCCCAGTACGGGTGGGAAAGTGCTAATGTTCCTGCAGAACTGACTGACCAAACTGAAGGTCGTCAGCAGCCAAGGTGTCAAACCTGTAAAACTTAGCAAACGTGTTTGCCCCTGACCAAGTAGCTGCTCGGCAAATTTGCAACGCCGAGACACCCCGGGCAGCCGCCCAGGAAGAACCCACTTTCCTTGTAGAGTGGGCCTTTACCGAACTCGGTAACGGCAATCCTGCCGTGGAATAAGCGTGCTGAATGGTACCTCCGATCCAGCGCGCAATAGTCTGCCTAGAAGCAGGACCCCCAATCTTGTTGGGGTCATAGAGGACAAACAAAGATTCTGTTTTCCTTATCTGAGCCGTTCTTGCAACACAAGTCCTCAACGCTCTGACGACATCCAAGGACTTTTGAAACGGCCACTGGCACCACCACAGGTTGGTTGATATGTAAATAAGACACAACCTTAGGAAGAAAATGCTGACGCGTCCACAGTTCAGCTCTATCTTCATGAAAAATCAAATAAGGACTCTTGTGTGACAGAGCCCCTAATTCAGACACTCATCGGCTTGAGGCCAAGGCCAACAGCATGAGCACTTTCCAAGTGAGAAACTTCAACTCTACCTCTTGTAGAGGCTCAAACCAGTCTGATTTAAGGAACTGCAATACCACATTAAGATCCCATGGCGCCACAGGAGGCACAAAGGGAGGTTGGATGCGCAGAACCCCCTTCACGAACGTCTGGACCTCAGGAAGGGAAGCCAACTGTTTCTGAAAGAAAATGGACACAGCCGAAATTTGGACCCTAATCTCAAGCCAGCATCCACACCCGCCTGTAGAAATAGGAGAAGACGTCCTAATTTAAACTCCACCGCAGGAGACTTCTTGGATTCACACCAAGATACATATTTTCTCCAAATACGATGGTAATGTTTGGACGTTACCCCTTTCCTGGCCAGAATAAGTGTGGGAATGACTTCATTGGGAATACCCTTACGGGCTAGGATCTGGCGCTAAACAGCCATGCCGTCAAATGCAGCCGCGGTAAGTCTTGATAAACAAACGGCCCCTGCTAAAGCAGGTCCTTGCGAAGAGGAAGAGGCTGAGGATCTTCCAGTAATAACTCCTGAAGATCTGGATACCAAGCCCTCCTTGGCCAGTCTGGAGCAATGAGAATTGCTCGAACCCTTGTTCTTCTGATGATCTTGAGAACTTTTGGTATTAGCGGAAGTGGAGGGAACAGATACACTGACTGAAAACACCCACTGGGTCACCAGTGCATCCACTGCTACTGCTTGTGGGTCTCTTGACCTGGAACAATATTTCTGAAGCTTCTTGTTGAGACGTGATGCCATCATATCTACTTGAGGAACGCCCCAACGATCTGCTATCTCTGCAAAGACTTCTGGGTGGAGGTCCCATTCTCCTGGATGGAGATCGTGTCTGCTTAGGAAGTCTGCTTCCCAGTTGTCCTCTCCCGGAATGAAAATTGCCAACAGAGCTTTTGCATGTCTTTCTGCCCAGAGGAGTATCTTTGTCACTTCTGCCATTGCCGCTCTGCTTTTTGTTTTGCCCTGGCGGTTATGTAAGCTACTGCCGTTACATTGTCTGACTGGATCTGTATGGGACGACCATGAAGAAGGTGTGCTTCTTGATGAAGGCTGTTGTACACAGCTCTCAATTCCAGAATGTTTATGTGAAGGAGTACTTCTTGACTTGACCATCATCCTTGGAAGCTTTCCCCTTGCGTGACAGCTTGCATCTGTGGTCACCAGGATCCAAGTCTGAATCCCGAACCTGCGTCCCTCCAGGAGGTGAGAACTTTGAAGCCACCACAATAGTGAAATACTGGCTTTTGTTGACAGGATTATCCTCTGGTGCATGTGTAGGTGCGATCCGGACCACTTGTCCAGTAGGTCCCATTGGAACACCCTGGCGTGGAATCGGCCAAATTGTAGCGCCTCGTAGGCCGCTGCCATCTTCCCCAGCAGGCCTAGTCCTTAGGCTGCTCCTCCATCCCCCTGCCCCATGCCTTGGACATCTCTGCTTTGCTCGCATACCACCATCAGGCTTCTACCTGCTTGCTTGCACCTCATGTCATCTGTCTGTTGCCCCTCCCCACTAGATTGTTAGCTCTTCAGAGCAGGGCCCTCTTTCCTCTTGTCTAAACCCTCTTCTTGACACATTTCACTCAACGACCATCTTTACCTGCTTTCTCTCCTGCTGGTAAAGGCTCATCTCTATCTATGGCCGCCAGCCCCAAGTAGTACAATGATTACTCCTTCGCTACTTTCATCTAAGCTGTATTATGTTTTGAGAATTGTGCTGCTCTTTGTTACCTGCACTCCATTTTTGTTATTTATTTACTGTAATGCTAAGTTTTGTCTCCCTGTACTGTCCTTTGTACGGCGCTGCGAAACACTTGTGGCGCCCTATAAATAAAATGTAATAATAATGCACTGATAAATCGATACGCATGCTGGTTTTAAAACTTGTTTGACCATCCTCTGGATCTTCAGAGCCTTTTCCACCGGTAGGAATACTTTCTGTGCTTCCGTGTCCAATATCATTCCCAGAAATTATAACCTCCTTGTGGGTTCCATTTGTCATTTTGGAAGGTTTATGATCCAACCGTGCTGTTGAAGCACCATCAGGGAAAGTGCAATGTTCTGCACTAGTTTCTCCCTGGATCTCGCTTTTATGAGGAGATCATCCAAATATGGGCTGACTTTTTGTCTCCTTTCTTGCGAAGAAGAACCATCATCTCCGCCATCACCTTGGTAAATATTCTTGGAGCCGTGGAGAGCCCGAAAGGCAATGTTTGAAACCGGTAGCGGCAGTCCTGCACCGCAAACCTCAGGTATGCCTGATGCGGCGGGTAGATGGGAACATGTAAATAAGCATCTTTGATGTCCATCAATACCAGAAATTCCTTTTCCTCCAAGCTGGAGATCACCGCTCTCAGGGATTCCATCTTTAATTTGAACCTTTCAAATAAAGGTTCAGAGTCTTTAGGTTTAAAATCGGTCTGACCGAACCATCTGGTTTCGGCACTACAAACAGGCTTGAATAAAACCCTTTTTCCTGTTGTGACACAGGAACTAAGGAAATTACGTTGTCTTGACATAATTTCTGTATTGCGTTCAGCACTTTTGCTCTGTCCTGAACAGAAGCTGGTAAGGCTGATTTGAAAAATCGGCATGGGGGGAAGGTCCTGAAATTCCAATTTGTACCCTTGAGATACTATCTGCAATACCCAAGAATCCAGATCTGAGTGAACCCAGACCTGGCTGAAAGACAGTAGACGTGCCCCTACCCGATCGTACTCCCGCAGGAGAGCCCCAGCGTCATGCTGAGGTTTTAGCAGAAGTAGCTGTTGACTTCTGCTCCTGCGAGCCTGATGGTGTTGTAGATTTTTTACCTCTTCCTCGAACTCTTCCTGCGAAGAAGGGGGTACCCTTTGCCTTTTTGGACTTGTTGGGCTGAAAGGATTGCTTCGTATGAGAATGAAATCCTTTCCTAGGTGGAGCAGCTGCGGCATGCAGAAATGCTGACTTGCCTGATGTAGTTGTTGAAATCATGGCATCCAGCTTGTCTCCAAAGAGGGCTTCTCCATTGTAAGGAAGCGCCTCAATATTCTTTTTAGATTCCGCATCCGCATTCCATTGGCGGATCCACAGCGCCCTGCGGGCTGAAATCGCCATAGCGGAGGATCTTGAACTCGGCAACCCAATATCCTTCATAGCTTCGACTAAGTAACCTGCAGCATCTTTGATATGGCGAGAGTTAGGACTATTTTATCCCTGTCAACTGTGTCTATGTTAACAAGCAAGTTGTCAGACCATTTTTCCACAGCGTTGCCTACCCACGCACAAGCAATGATGGGACTGAGCACCGTTCCGTTAGCCGTATATATGGATTTTAGGGTTGTTTCCAATTTACGGTCAGCTGGATCTTTTAAAGAGGCTGAACCAGGGGCAGGCAAAACTATTTTCTTAGACAGCCGAGAAACTGAGGTGTCTATCATTGGGGGTGTCTCCCATTTGTGCCTGTCTTCCTCAGGGAAAGGGTACGCTACACGTATCCTTCTGGGAAGGGTAAATTTCTTCTCAGGGTTAGCCCAGGATTCTTCAAAGAACGCATTCAAATCCTTTGAAGAAGGAAAAGTCACAACCTGCTTTTTATTTAATTTAAAATAATCCTTTTCCTCAGGGACCAGTGTTGTTTCAGGAAACTCCAACACTTCCTTTATAGCAACTATACATTGTGTCGACTTCAGAGTCGGAATCTGTGTCTGTGTCCCCTTGCATTATCTGGGCCAGAGACCTTTTCTGGGAACTGGATGGGACCCGGGTGGATGATATGGAGGGGTCAGTAAACAGTGCATCCTCCACAGACTGCCTCCAATATTTAGTCTGTTGTTCAGACTCAGAGAATTTCTTTGCAAGCATTGACATATTCTTTTGCAACATTCTCACCCACTCACACAGGGGAGCTATTGGGGACAGACCCACACTAAAGTCTGTCAGAGAGACACAGAGGGATCTGCCAGTCCACACACGGCGCCTTATTGTGAATTGTGGAACTATTGCCCACTTACAGCGCATATACCAATAATAGGCCCACAGACCTAATTATAATGAACACACTCTGCCCCTTCTATAACACCCTGTAGTTGTATCAGCGTTGTCATGAGGAGAACAGCATTCAGGAGCTTCACACTGGAGTTTCTGCAGGAGAAAATGGCACCCAGTGAGTGTTCTGGCAAGTCTGAGGAGAAGCCCCGCCCTTCAGCCTCAGCAATGTAATATTTATACTGGCTGGGGATGGCACATCAGAGGCTGTACATCTATGTACCCTTTTTGCCAATGAGAGTAAGGTTTTAAAATATGCCCTCAGAGCGCGCCCCCCTGCGCTCTGCACCCTTGTGCTGAGAGACATGGCGCGTGCTGCGCGTGTACCTGTATGCCGCCAACAATGACCGGAGGATACCCTCTCTGCAGGACTCTGGTAATATACTCACCAGCCTTCTGACTTCTGGCTCTGTTAGGGGGTGGCGGCAGTGCTGTGGAAGTGAATGCTGGCCAGGCTTGGGCTGTGTTCAGTACCCTTCAGGAGCTAATGGTGTCCTATCAGCGGAAGCAGAACCATTAACTAATTGAGAAGTCGGGTCCTACTCTCCCGCCCCCGGTAAGTCCCACGAAGCAGGGAAGCTGTTGTCGGCAGCTTCCCTGTAAATTAAAAAAACCTAAAAGTATTTTCTCTGACGTCCTAGTGGATGCTGGGTACTCCGTAAGGACCATGGGGTATAGACTGGCTCTGCAGGAGACTGGGCACTTTTAAAAGAAAGATTAGGTACTATATCTGGTGTGCACTGGCTCCTCCCTCTATGCCCCTCCTCCAGACCTCAGTTAGTATCTGTGCCCAGCCAGAGCTGGATGCACCCTAGGGGCTCTCCTGAGCTTCCTAGAAAATAAAATATTTGTTAGGTTTTTTTTTTTTTTTCAGTGAGATCTGCTGGCAACAGACTCACTGCTACGTGGGATTGAGGGGAGAGAAGCGAACCTACCTGCTTGCAGCTAGCTTGGGCTTCTAAGGCTACTGGACACCATTAGCTCCAGAGGCATCGAACACAGGCCCAGTCCTCGGTCGTCCGGTCCCGGAGCCGCGCCGCCGTCCCCCTTGCAGAGCCAGAAGAATGAAGAGAAGTTGAAAATCGGCGGCTGAAGACTCCGGTCTTCATTAAGGTAGCGCACAGCACTGCAGCTGTGCGCCATTGCTCCCTTAGCACACCACACACTCCGGTCACTGATGGGTGCTGGGCGCTGGGGGGGCGCCATGGGCAGCAATTAGATTACCTTACTTGGCGAAAAGCACATAATACAGTCTGATAAACTGTATATGTGCATTAACCCCCGCCATTAAAGTACATAAAAGGACAGAAGCCCGCCGCTGAGGGGGCCGGGCCTTCTTCCTCAGCACACCGGCGCCATTTTCTCTTCACAGCTCAGCTGGAAGGAAGCTCCCCAGGCTCTCCCCTGCAGTATCCTGGTACACAAAGGGTAAAAAAGAGAGGGGGGGGCACATAAATTTAGGTGCAAAACTGTGTATATAAGCTGCTATAGGGGAAAAATCACTCAGTATAGTGTACATCCCTGTATTATATAGCGCTGTGGTGTGTGCTGGCATACACTCTCTCTGTCTCTCCAAAGGGCCTGGTGGGGGAACTGTCTTCAAATAGAGCATCCCCTGTGTGTGGGGTGTCGGTACGCGTGTGTCAACATGTCTGAGGTAAAAGGCTCCTCTAAGGAGGTGATAGAGCGGATAAGTGTGTGGGAGGGTGTCTCCGTCAACAACGCCGACAGCTGTTTGGATATGTGTAAGTGCTGAGGTAAAATTATTGCACAAAAGGTTAGGGAACAGAAAGGAAATCTACCCTGGTCTATCCCTATGTCACAGAGTCCTTCAGAGTCTCTCTATGTTCACTATCCATAATAAAGTATCGACACAGAGTTTAACTCCACTGTCGACTACGATAATGCAAAGTTACAGCCAAGAGGGCTAAAAGATATTCAATATATGATTATTGGAATAAAAGATGATTTGCATATCACTGATGACTCATCTGTCCCTGACACGAGAGTACACATGTTAAGGGGAAGAATGCTGAGGTAAATTTCCCTCCTCTCATGAGGAAAAAGAGCGGGAATCTCCAGACAAGAGACGGCAGCTTCCCACAAGATAATTCTCAGGCTGTATCCTTTCCCCACTAGGGCCAGGATGTGTTGAGAATCTTCCCCTTGGGTGTCCTGTTTGCACTAGCTATTCTCAGGGATACTGCAGATAGCGTGCACATTCTAGTATACTACCCAGACCGGCGATTGTGTCGGCATGGGTTTATAGCGCTGTGGCAGCGTGGACAGGTACCTTATCAGCAGAGATTGAGACCCTAGTATGCATATAAATATTTTAAGATGCTGTCTTAAGTGATAGATATATAATTATAAAGCATGTCCAAAGGGACATGAGTATACTGGGTCCTAGAGACAAAAGCTATGTCGATTTCTGCTTGACGTGTCCTGTAGAATATACATTGGACAGATGATGCCGACTTAAGAGGCATATGGAAGGCTGAGGATTGTGTGGAGAAAGGTTCTCGGGCCTGGTCTCCACAGTTATAGCTGGTAATTCTGATATTTTGCCTTATATTCCTGCACAGCCTAGGAAAGCACGACATTATTAAATGCAGCTTTTCGAATAAAGAAACAAGAAAGTCTGAGGTGCGTCCTATCTTGTCAGAGCCGGGGGCAGAGGAAAGAAGCTGTACAACACAGCTAGTCCCCAGGAACAGAAGTCCTCCCCGGCCTCTACAAAAATTCACTGCATGTCGCTGGGGCTCCACAGGCGGAGCTAGGCCCGGTGGGGACACGCCTTCGTAAGTTCAGCCACAAGTGGGTTCACTCCCTGTTAGATCCCTGGGCAATAGAAATTGTATCGCAGGGATACAGGCTGGATTGTGAGAAGATGCCCCCTCACCGAGGACCCGGCGGGCTTCCCCCCAAGAGAGGGAGCCAGTGTTAACTGCAATTCGTAAATTGTATCTTCAACAGGTGGTGGTCAAGGGTCCCCTCCTTCAACAAGAGGGTGTTATTATTCGACCATGTTATAATCCCGAAACCAGACGGTTCGGTTAGACCCATATTGAATTAAAATCCCTGAACATATACCTGAAAAGGTTCAGGTTCAAGATGGAATCGCTAAGAGCGGTCATTGCATGCCTGAAATGAATCGGGACATAAGGGATGCATACCTTCGTGTCCCCATTTATCCACCTCATCAGGCGTACCTCAGAATTGCGGTACGGGATTGTCATTACCAATTTCACCAAGGTAATGGCTGATATGATGGTGCTCCTGCGGAAGCAAGGTGTCACTATTATCACATACTTGGATGATCTCCTCATAAAAGCAAGATCAAGAGAGCAGTTGCTGGACAGCGTATCACCTTCTCTGGCTTGTTTTAAGGACATTACATCAAAGTTGGATCAGCCTGTAGTGTGTTTTTCTACTTTAATATTGAGGGTGACTCCAAATCCAGACCTCCATGGGTTAATAAATTTGATTTCCATTGATAATTTTTGTGTGATTTTGTTGTCAGCACATTCAACTATGTAAAGAACAAAGTATTTAATAAGAATATTTAATTCATTCAGATCTAGGATGTGTTATTTTAGTGTTCCCTTTATTGTTTTGAGCAGTGTATATGTGTGTGTGTGTGTGTGTGTGTGTGTGTGTGTGTGTGTGTGTGTGTATATATATATATATATATATATATATATATATTTATTGCTACACCACACAATGGCCCTCATTCCGAGTTGTTTGCTCGCTAGCTGCTTTAGCAGCATTTCTAACGCTAGGCCGCCGCCCTCTGGGAGTGTATCTTAGCAGAATAGCGAACGAAAGATTAGCAGAATTGCTACTAAATAATTCCCTGCAGTTTCTGAGTAGCTCCAGACCTACTCCTAGACTGCGATCACCTCAGTCCGTTTAGTTCCTGGTTTGACGTCACAAACACGCCCTGCGTTCGGCCAGCCACTCCACCGTTTCTCCAGCCACTCCTGCGTTTTTACGTGGCACGCCTGCGTTTTTTAGCACACTCCCTGAAAACGGGCAGTTTCTGCCCAGAAACACCCACTTCCTGTCAATCACACTACGATCACTCGAGCGATAAAAAAACGTCACTCGAGCTTGTGTAAATCTACAAAGTTTTGTGTGAAAGTACTTAGCGCATGCACGCTGCGTACCATGCGCATTTTTGCAGTTTTTCTTACTTAATCACTGCACTGCAAAAATCGTTAGCGAACAACTCGGAATGACCACCAATGTCTCTCCCGCCCAGAGCTGGCCCTAGGCATAGGCAAATGCCTAGGGCATTTGGTATGCCTAGGTACACCAGCAGCTTCTGCTGATTAACATGATATGCACATGTCACTTTAATCAGCAGAAGCTGCTTGTGCATCCTAGCCACATAGTAATGCAAATATAAGACGCATTTTTTTTGTCAAAAAAGGCAATCGACGTTAGCAGAGCTGCATGGTGTAGGACACAGTGTTTGAGCCATGTGAATGCTGTGTGCAGGTGCGTTGGTTGTGCAGTAGTGTTTAGCATATGTGTAAGGGGCATTATGTGTGTCGTGTATAAATGCATTAATAATGTGCAGCATATGTGTAAGGAGCACTATGTTTGTCATTATGTGTATAAGGGCACTAATAATGTGCAGCATATGTGAAAGGAACATAATGTGTGTCATATGTATAAGGGCAGGGATCCGGTCTGAAGATCGACAGTGTCTAGGTCGACAATGTTTAGGTCGACCACTATAGGTCGACAGTCACTAGGTCGACATGGATGGAAGGTCGACAGGGTTTCTAGGTCGACATGTGCTAGGTCGACAGGTCTAAAGGTCGACATGAGTTTTTCACATTTTTTTTTTTCTTTCTTTTAATTTTTTCATACTTAACGATCCACGTGGACTACGATTGGAACGGTAAAGTGTGCCGAGCGAAGCGGTAGCGGAGCGAAGGCACCATGCCCGAAGCATGGCGAGCGGACGCGGTGCACTAATTTGGGATCCCGGTCACTCTACGAAGAAAACGACACAAAAAAAAAAAATCCTCATGTCGACCTTTAGACCTGTCGACCTAGCACATGTCGACCTAGAAACCCCGACGACCTTCCATCCATGTCGACGTAGTGACTGTCGACCTATAGTGGTCGACCTAGACACTGTTGATTTGATGAACCACACCCATAAGGGCACTAATAATGTGCAGCATATGTGTAAGGGACATTATGTGTGTCATTATGGGTATAAGTGCACTAATAATGTGTGGCTTATGTGAAAGGCAAATTGTGTGTGTCATTATGTGTATAAGGGCATTAATGATGTGCCGCATAGGTGTAAGGGACATTATGTGTATAAGGGCATTAATAAGGGTTGGCATAATTTGTAAGGTGCATTATGTTTATAAGGACATTAATAATGTGTGTCATATGTGTAAGGGGCATTACTGTGTGGTATGTCTATAAATGAATTACTAATGTGTGGCATTATATGTATAAGGTACTCTACTGTGTGGTCTGATGTGAATAAAGAGCAACATGGTGTGGTATAATGTGAATAAGGAGCAATTCAGTGTGATGTAATGTGAATAAGGGGCACTACTGTGAGGAGTAACGTATATAAGGTAAAGTGGTACACCTGTGTGATGTATTATGAATATGGGACACTACTGCATGATAAATGTGAATAAAGTTGCACTACAGTGTGGCAAAATTTGAATTGGGGGCACTATTGTGTGGCCATGCCACTTCCCAGCAAAAATACGCCCCTTTTGGGCTGTGCGCTGAATGTGCGCACAGTTCCTATTTAAAATATAGGGGGTAGGAGCACCAAAATGACGACTGCTATGGGTGAGGGGTGATGGTGCTGGGAAAGGGGTGTAGGGTCAGAGGCGGAACTAGCGGCGGTGCTAGGGGACACCAGCCAAAATCTTGCCTAGGGCATCATATTGGTTAGGGCCGGCTCTGCTCCCACCACCTCTAGCACCCACAGTAACTCACAACAAGTCCCGTTTTGGCTGGGTGTAAGGTGTCCGCACTGATGGATGAGCACAGTGAGCAGCAGCAGTGGTTCTCTATATAAAATTGGCCGCTGGCATGTGATCTCCCTGTGCACAGGGAGCTTCGTGGCCTCTCGGAGCCAGAAACTGTCCGGAGCAAGGCTCTGCTCACCCTCACCCGCTATGGCGCTGTTTTTAAAAATGTAGAAATGCTCCCAAAGATGCAGCGTGTGCAGCGGACTACCATGTGCACCTAATTATACCGCCTAATTTATTCCCCGGACTTCCCGCTTCCGTCTGGGAGCCAGGTGTACTCACGTGCTGCCGTGCTGGCTGGTGCCGGTGTGGCTGGTGGGGACTGGGATGCTAGCCACATGCAGCTGTGTTAGGTACATCCCAGGGACAGTGGTCTCTGCAGCCGGGGACCCTGACACTAGCCTCAAGAGGCCTGGCAGCTCCCTTGTTGCAGGCAATCAGGGGCAAAGCTGTTTGCATGTCCTCATGCTTGTAATGAAGCAAAAATCTCTTCAAAACACCAAATATATCTGGAGAAGCTCAGAAAGTGAACTCGGACACATTTCTAAAACGGGTCTGGAGGTGGGGCATAAAGGGGAGGAGCCAGTAACACTTCTAAAATTTAAAGTACCATCTCCCGTTCAGAGCTGTCTTAACAGCAGTGTAGGCCCCTGGGCACAGCAATGCACTGGGGCCCCTACCCACCCATCAGCAGTAGGGGTGGGGGGTGCTATCAGCGGCAGCTTTGATGTCCTGCGGGGGGTAGGGGGGTTCTATCTTTCGCTCAGCATGTAGGACCTGAAATAATTTCTGCTAATTACTCCTTTACTGCACAAATGGGACAGGAAGGAGAACACTGAACTGTAGAAGGGGACATTGTGCTGAATGAAGGGGCCCTGGTACATGACTTCCAGGGTGGTAAAGGTGTTTAATACACAAGGGAGGGGTGGATAGTGGAGTGGGCTTAATATTCATTATTTTCCGGGGGTCAGGGCAGCTTACTTTACTGCAGATTTCTCCAGTTCCTGGAAATAGATTTCTTAGCTTTAATGGGATAACAAAAACTAGAGTCCCACCTTTCAGGAGGTTCTGGGGACTTGGGGATCAGACTTCAGGAGCCAGAGCAATCCACCAACAAAAATATAAAACTGCATATTAAGCGTGTGGAGCTGGAGCAGGGACCAGCTGCTTGAAGGCCTATATATCTGGCTCTGGGCACAGTGGAGACAAGCTGCCAGTGTCCACTGAAAGGGGAGAGTTCCAGCTTTTGGAGTATACCCTCAGAAAAACTCTAAGTCAGACAGAACCCGAGATATCTGGCTGGGAAGAACAATTAACATGCTTAACAGGCTTGGATGGGGACCACTGCTTTGAAGTTGGATATCTCCAGTTCCCCAGGGCCGATTTTCAAAAATCTGGTACCCCTGGAAAGAGGGGACCCTCAGCTATCAGCCTAGGGCCCATTTACTCCTGGGGCCCTTGGGCAAGAGCCCTTTGAGCCCATACGAAAAGACGGCCCTGCTCCCATTAACCATCTCTACTTCTAAAAACACTCACACCTTAGTAAATATACCCCTTATCGTCTGTGCTCAGAATAAGAGGTGTCCATATGCTTTAAAAGAGTTGCCCATAAAGATGGTGAATTGAGCATTGTCCTATTCCATGGACTATAAAAAATGTTTTTTATGTCCGTTCTTAAGCTGACCGTTTTCTCAGTCTGTAGGACTTTTCACCCTTTCATAATATGGTGCATATACTGTGTCTCTATCTTCCAGAAAGTATCACAACAGAGGGGATGGGACAAACCTCTTTTAGCTTAGACCCCCAACATTATTTGTCTCAGAATTAATAAAAGAAATAGTGACACAAATGGACACATTGTTCTGGAAAAATTAATTATGTATCCATGTCGCAGCTCACAACATGATTTTACTTGTGATACTTGACAACTGCTATTGACTTCAATGGGTAAGACCTGACTGTGGCACTTAATACCTGTCTCCCACTGAGCACCGAATTCCTCTGTCTCAGATCTAGTAGCTTTTTCAATTATAAATGAAAACTTCTGGAAATGTCATTTCTGTTTCCTGTAAAGCTTTTAAGATAATCCATAGAGTTAAAATCACATTTCATGTAGATGATCACTCATTGTGTGTGACTGTATTAAGTTGGGTATTACACAGCTGGCATCTAAGAGTAGTGGAATAATGTTAATGGACACAACTGTAGCTCAGGCATAAGTCTTTTCTATTTCACTTACAGTAAATATAATATGGCACTAAATTTATGCCTTAATAAAATTATTTTCAAGTCCTTTAGTTTTTTCTAAAAAAGCTGGTCGATTTTGGTTTGTACAAAGGTTCCCATCCCAGGCTACATGCATTGAAGGACATTGGACCCTATTCAGTAAGGATTGCTATTTCTGCTTTTTAGCAGAATTTACAACCCTTTTGCTCGCATGCTGAGGGCTGCCCAGCATGCTAACTACAGCCCCCTTCCCCACTGCAACCACTCGGAAATTGTGGTCGCAGCCACTATGATCAAAAAGATGGTGGTGGCGGGCCTCCTGCTGTCGTAGACAGGCTGCGCTGGCAGGAGGCCTGCAGCCATCTTTTTGATCGTAGCGGCTGCATGTGACATCATGCAGCCACCCCGATCACGCTTATGCCACGCCCCCCGTTTGCCCTGCCACCCCTCCG
The DNA here is from genome assembly GCF_028390025.1 of Pseudophryne corroboree. Classification (NCBI taxonomy): domain Eukaryota; kingdom Metazoa; phylum Chordata; class Amphibia; order Anura; family Myobatrachidae; genus Pseudophryne; species Pseudophryne corroboree. The sequence goes on along the minus strand of NC_086447.1, from coordinate 327,102,512 downwards.
TTTCCCCACCAGTGCCCCCGAAACACTCCGTCTTCACCCGCCCCATAAATGCCTCTCCCTGGTTGACAACTAACTTAATAAATTACTGCTCCAGGTCCTACATGCTGAGCGGAAGATAGAACTCCTCATACCGCCCGCGGGACATCAAAGCTGATGCGGATAGCACCCCCACCCCTACTGCTGGAGGATGGGTAGGGCCCCAGTGCATTGCTTTGCCCAGGGGCCTACACTGCTAAGACAGCCTTGTCCAACCCTGCTCGCTGTTGGATTCCTGGGTCATGGACCTTGGTTATTTTTTGGAGACCTTTTCACACTGAGCTATGACCTAGGTCAACCCAGTAATACTCCGTGTTATTGCAGCAGTGTAAAAGGGGTATTACTGTTTCATACGTCCCATCATTTATCTTCCAGAAAGAGGACTCTTTATGCGCGGCAAAGCAGCGCCCGCCCGAAAAGGGGGATGCAACCTCGGGAAAAGGGGGCATGGCTTCACTGCAATGCTGCGACCGCTTGCCACGCTTCCCATTTTCATCATTGAGGGGGCATGCTCAGGGCTCTGTGAGCTGCTGGCATGCCCTCTCTCCCTGTCTCCTGTGAATAGATGCTGCGCGCGTGCGCATGCACACAGCATCTATTCACCGCTACTCTGCTAAGCAGAGCAGCGAGTGACAAAACCTCCCAACTCCCCCCACCACCGCGGGTGGGGCAGCGGGACAGTCCCAAAAAAAGGGACTGTCCCGCAAAATTCGGGACAGTTGGGAGGTATGCTGTTTACTTATGCTTATATAGGGAAAGTTACTAAGGTCCCGATTCCATTCGATTTTTTTTTTTTTTTTTTTTTTTTTTTTTTTTTTTTGTTAAGTGTCATCTCAGTAATTTACTAACCATTAAAATCGGCGGTGTTTGGCTCATTAGTATTTTTTTTTTTCACGCCCGTCTACACAAATACGAATGAATAGACCATCGGTCAAATACAGTTTATTTCATACAACACTGTAATTTACCAAGGATTCGTTTTTATGAATGCGGTTGGAAACACCTGCAATTCGGCCACAAAAGGCCTCGATTAAATGAAGACATTTCAAATAGAACTGCTTTTGGCTGGCGTGTTTAACATCTCTCACTACTGTCCAATTACTAAGGTAAGTGTTATAATATCCCTGTATAGTTTTGAAGATAGTGTTTATGTGTTATTCAGGGCCGGTTCCGGGGCTTCTTGCGCCCCGGGCGGAATTAGGGGGCGTGGCTTCATACAGGGGGTGTGGTCAGTTACGCCCCCTGTACTGTAGTAGGATGTGCGGTGCGCGATGACGTCATCGCGCACCGCACAGCAAAGGTCCCCTCCACGAAGGAAAACTAGACGCTAAGCGTCTAGTTCCCTTCGTGGAGAGGACCTTTGCTGTGCGGTGCGCGATGACGTCAACGCGCACCGCACATCATTACAGTTAAGGTCCTCTCCAGGAAGGGAAACTAGACGCGTAGCATCAAGTTTCCCTTCACAGCGGGCAGCCCACGAAGGGAAACTAGACGCGTAGCATCTAGTTTCCCTTCACAGGACAGCGGGACAGCGGGCAGCGGCAGCACCACAGCAGCAGCGGATCTTGCCATGGTGCGGCACCCTCCGGATGGCGCCGGCGCCCTCCGGAAGGCGGCACCCCAGGCAAAAGTCCTGCTTGCCCGTGGCAAGATCCACTACTGGTGTTATTGTGTTATTGTTCAGTGTCACAACTGAGGGTTTTGGCTGACAGGAGAAAGCCTCAGTTGTAGGGGCTGAGAGGAACTTAAACCGGGGAGGTTTAATCAGACCCCTGGACATGTAAGTGTTAAAAGGAAACCCGAAGGTGTGACCATGACAACCAGGTAAAAGTCAAAATAAAAGTTTATTAACAGACTCCGTGTAAACAAACAGCATTCAAGGTAAATAATGGCAATGATAAATAATATGATTCCTGGAGCACTCTGACCATGAAATGGTTACACAGGACACTGGTAGGTAAGAACAGCTGTTACAGTCCTTAGATGGAATAACCTTACGAGGCCTGGCTGTAGTAGTGAAGATATCCAAGGAACATGCCAGTAGATGGAACAGATGAAGTTGGTAACTTGAATCAGCTGTTCTAATTGCTGGATGGAACCAGCCAGGTGATGAAACACGGAGTGAATATAGTAAGATGCTAGGGAGCGTGGAAACAGAGGAATTGAAGGATGATTACCGGTGGTAGTGGATACTGCTGGAAGCAGATGAAATAGCTGGAAGCTGGAAACTGGATCAGCCACGGAGGACTGCAGAGTCAGGCTGCACCGCAGGATGGTAGGCAGGTGCGGGTCTCTTTGGTGGATGCTGGAGACAGGAGCTGGAACCTGGAAACACAACCACAGGAGAGAGACTGGAACAAGGTATGACAAACAAAGCACTGAACATTTCTTGGCCCAGGCACAGGATACTTATACCTGCAGCAATGCAGGTATTGGCTGGGCAATTATGCAGATTTCCAGGCAGTGGATTGGAGGAACTGAAGCATGTGATTAGATCCAACATGGCTGCACCCATGTTAGAACTTGGAGGGAAACCTGGTTTGGGAAACCATGTGGAAACATAACTGTAATGGCGGCGCCGGCCACAGAGGACAGGAGACGCCAGACTGACAAATGTATGCTGAGACTCGTGGATGACAACGGAGGCCGCGGCAGGCATGGAACACCACACTGACAACCTGCACCTATAACACAGGAGCGGTGGCGGAGGCCGCAGAGAACGGGAGACGCCATGCAGGATTCAAACATGGCGCCGCTGTGACAGCATCTCAGCGTGACAGGAGGAATGTGCAGTATGTGGACACAGATGAGATCCGGCCTTGGAACGCTGAGCGAGCCTTGAAAGGCAGGTAATGGCGTCCAGATACCCGGATCGTGACAGCACCCCCCCCCCCCCCCTTTAGGAGTGGCCCCAGGACGCTTCTTAGGCTTTAGGGGAAACTTCGAGTGGAAATTCCCGGACCAAGGCAGGAGCATGGACATCAGACGCATTGGTCCAAGACCGTTCTTCAGGACCATAGCCCTTCCAGTCAATAAGATACTGCAACTGACCGTAACGGAAACGTGAGTCCAGAATCTTGGCCACCTCATACTCGATTCCCCGTTGAGTCTGAACTTTAGGAGTTGGAGGAAGTGCAGAATGAAACCGATTCAGGATCAGCGGTTTCAACAGGGAAACATGGAATGTCCTGGGTATTTTCAAGAAGGGAGGTAACTGGAGTCTGTAAGCAACAGGATTGATGACTTGTTCAATTTCAAAAGGACCGATGTAACGAGGAGCAAATTTCATGCTGGGAACTCTCAACCTCAAATTCTTCGTGGACAACCATACTCGATCACCCACCTTGAGAGCAGGAACCGCTCTACGCTTCCTATCGGCAAACTTCTTGTACCTAAATGAGGCTTTAAGCAGGGCTGCGCGGACATTCTTCCAGTTGTTTGAAAACTGACGCAAGGTGACATCCACTGCTGGAACAGAAGTTGCTGGAAGCGGTTGGAATTCTGGAACCTTAGGGTGAAATCCATAGTTGATGAAGAATGGTGTTGAGGAGGATGAGGATTGATTGTTGTGGCTAAACACGGGCCAAGGAAGGAGTTGAACCCAGTCATCTTGGGAGGAAGACACATAAATGCGGAGGAAGGCCCCCAAGTCCTGATTCACCCTCTCGGTTTGACCATTGGTCTGAGGATGGTAAGCTGTAGAAAACTTTAACTTGACTTGGAGGGCTTGACACAAACTTCGCCAAAATTTGGCTACAAATTGTACTCCACGATCGGAGATGATCTCTTCAGGAAGACCGTGAAGTCGGAAGATCTCTTGGATAAACACTTGGGCCAACTTGGAAGCTGACGGGAGACCGGTGAGGGGTATGAAATGTGCCATCTTGGTGAACCGGTTAACTACCACCCAGATGGTATTAAACTTATTGCATATAGGCAGATCTGTAACAAAGTCCATCCACAAATGGGTCTACGGTTGACTGGGAACAGATAATGGAACCAGTTGCCCCACAGGAGGCTGGCGGGGAACTTTGTGTTGGGCACACTTTGGGCAAGAGGCAATAAACTCCTTGACGTCCTTCTTCAGAGTTGGCCACCAGTAGGACCTAGAGATAAACTCGAGGGTTTTCTGAATGCCTGTATGTCCGGCAAAACGGGAAGCATGGGCCCAATGCATGAGCTTCTTCATTAACACCGGCTTCACAAAACTTTTCCCTGGTGGGGACGTAGAGTCCATCCCTACCGTGGAGAATGCCAACGGATTAATAATAGGATGCTTGTCTGAAGACTCTGACTCGTTTTCTTGCTCCCAAGAGCGGGAAAGGGCATCGGCCTTGCGATTCTGAGAGCCCGGACAGAACTGGAGTTTAAAGTCGAACCTGGAAAAGAAAAGTGCCCATCTGACCTGACGGGGGTTAAGACATTGTGCGCCTTTCAGGTATAAAAGATTCTTGTGGTCGGTAAGTATCGTGATTGAATGAGAAGCTCCCTCCAACAGATATCTCCACTCCTCAAGAGCGAGCTTGATGGCTAGCAACTCCTGGTCACCAATGGCATAGTTGCGCTCAGCTGGGGAGAACTTCCGGGAGAAGAAACTGCAGGGATGTAGATGGCCATCTTTAGCCCTCTGGGATAACACCGCTCCTACTCCAACGGAGGAGGCATCCACCTCTAAGATCAAAGGAGGGTCGGTGTCGGGCTGTTTCAGAACTGGTGCAGAGATGAAACGTTGTTTTAGAAGATGAAAAGCTTGCGTAGCTTCTTCAGACCACTTGGACGGGTTAGCACCCTTCTTGGTTAATGCAGTGATAGGCGCCACAATGGTGGAAAAGTCTCGTATGAACTTTCTGTAATAATTGGCGAACCCTAAGAACCTCTGGACCCCTTTGAGGGTTAAGGGTATCGGCCAATTCTGGATTGCTTGTAGTTTCTCAGGATCCATCTCTAGTCCGGAACCGGACACAATGTAACCTAGGAACGGAATGGATTTAACTTCAAAGACACATTCCTCCAATTTGCAATAGAGATGATTGACACGGAGACGGGACAGAACCTCCTTTACCCAGAAACGATGTTCCTCTAGATTATTGGCAAAGATGAGGATATCATCTAGATAAACCACGACATGGCGGTATAAGATGTCTCTGAAGATCTCATTCACGAAATGCTGGAAGACAGCTGGAGCGTTGCTCAATCCGAAGGGCATGACGAGGTACTCATAATGTCCATCACGGGTGTTAAAAGCGGTCTTCCACTCGTCACCCTCACGGATCCGGATGAGATTGTAGGCACCCCTCAAATCCAACTTTGTAAAGATGGTTGCTCCGCTGACTCTATCGAAGAGCTCTGTAATCAAAGGTAAAGGATACCGGTTCTTGACGGTAATGTCGTTCAGACCTCTGTAATCGATGCACGGTCGCAGACCACCGTCTTTCTTCTTAACGAAGAAGAAGCCTGCGCCAGCTGGAGAAGAAGGTCGGATAAAACCTTTCGCCAGGTTCTCTTTGTACTCCTCCATGGAGTGCATCTCAGGCAGAGACAACGGGTAAGTTCGGCCTCGAGGTGGAACCTTCCCTGCAATGAGATCAATTGGTCAGTCCCATTCTCTATGAGGAGGAAGGATATCAGCAGAAGCCTTACTGAACACGTCCGTGTAGTCTTGATATGGAGGAGGTGGAACATCAGACGACCTGGGGAAAGAAGAACAAACAGGAAGCACTTTGGACAAACAAGTCTTAGCACAGGTTGAACCCCATGCTAGTATTTGCGTAGTCGTCCAGTCAATCGACGGATTGTGGAGACGGAGCCATGGAAGGCCCAAAACCACTGGATGTGTGGCTCTTGGAATCACTAGGAAGGAAATAAATTCTGCATGAAGAACTCCCACTCTCAGACGAACTGGTAGAGTCCTTAGAGAAATAACTGCGTCAAAAATCTTGCTGCCATCTACTGCAGTTAAGGAGATGGACGAAGGAAGTCTCTCGGTGGGTAGGGACCACCGTTTAACATAAGCTTCGGTTATGAAATTCCCAGCTGCTCCGGAATCAAGGAGGGCAATGACGTTTCTGTAACGTTGAGCAATTTGGAGCGAGACTGGGAGATTACAATCATGAGGAGATGGAGAGGAGATCATTACTCCTAGCCGGCCCTCTCCTTGGTGAGCTAGGATTTGGAGTTTCCCGGACGTTTGGGACAGGCATTGATAATGTGAGATGGAGCTGCACAATAGAGACAGAGAGACTCAGAGAGACGTCTTCGGCGCTCAGCGGGAGATAGACGGGAACGGCCAATTTGAATGGGCTCATCCTTGGATGGAGACGGTTGACGAAGAGGAGGAGCAGAAGATTTTGGAGCAGACGATCTTCCTCGCTCGGTTGCTCTATCTCTGAAACGTAGATCAACCTTCGTGCAAAGAGAAATTAGCTCATCCAACTTAGAGGGCAAGTCTCTGGTAGCTAACTCATCCTTGATGCGTTCTGATAAGCCATGCCAGAATGCAGCATACAGGGCCTCGTCGTTCCATGCCAGTTCGGATGCCAGGATTTTGAACTGTATGAGATACTGTCCCACAGTACGTGTTCCCTGGCGTAAACGGAGAATCTCAGATGAAGCAGAGGTTACCCGGCCTGGCTCGTAGAAGATGCGCCTGAATGTTGCCACAAAGTCCGTATAGGAGGACAGCAGGGGATCAGACTTCTCCCATAAAGGTGATGCCCAGTCAAGGGCTGAGCCGCTGAGAAGGGAAATTATATAGGCAATTTTAGTACGGTCGCTGGGGAAATTGCCAGGCTGAAGCTCAAAGTGGACTTCGCATTGGTTAAGAAATCTCCTGCAGAACCTTGGAGATCCGTCAAACTTTGCTGGTTTGGGAGATGAAGACATGGAATGGAAATGGGTAAGGTGGGTGGGGTTACAGCTGGTGTCACTGTAGTGGACGCACCGGACGTGCCAGGTCCACGGAGGGTCGTTTGAATCCCATCCAGCCGCGTAGAGAGATCCTGGAGACAGCGGATGATGTGGCCTTGTGCAGCCTCCTGATGTTCGAGTCTGGCTGCCAGTTCTTGCATCGGCCTAGCCGCTTGATCCTGGTCTCCGGCTGGATTCATATGGTCAGTGCTTACTGTCACAACTGAGGGTTTTGGCTGACGGGAGAAAGCCTCAGTTGTAGGGGCTGAGAGGAACTTAAACCGGGGAGGTTTAATCAGACCCCTGGACATGTAAGTGTTAAAAGGAAACCCGAAGGTGTGACCATGACAACAAGGTAAAAGTCAAAATAAAAGTTTATTAACAGACTCCGTGTAAACAAACAGCATTCAAGGTAAATAATGGCAATGATAAATAATATGATTCCTGGAGCACTCTGACCATGAAATGGTTACACAGGACACTGGTAGGTAAGAACAGCTGTTACAGTCCTTAGATGGAATAACCTTACCAGGCCTGGCTGTAGTAGTGAAGATATCCAAGGAACATGCCAGTAGATGGAACAGATGAAGTTGGTAACTTGAATCAGCTGTTCTAATTGCTGGATGGAACCAGCCAGGTGATGAAACACGGAGTGAATATAGTAAGATGCTAGGGAGCGTGGAAACAGAGGAATTGAAGGATGATTACCGGTGGTAGTGGATACTGCTGGAAGCAGATGAAATAGCTGGAAACTGGATCAGCCACGGAGGACTGCAGAGTCAGGCTGCACCGCAGGATGGTAGGCAGGTGCGGGTCTCTTTGGTGGATGCTGGAGACAGGAGCTGGAACCTGGAAACACAACCACAGGAGAGAGACTGGAACAAGGTATGACAAACAAAGCACTGAACATTTCCTGGCACAGGATACTTATACCTGCAGCAATGCAGGTATTGGCTGGGCAATTGTGCAGATTTCCAGGCAGTGGATTGAAGGAACTGAAGCATGTGTTTAGATCCAACATGGCTGCGCCCATGTTAGAACTTGGGAGGGAAACCTGGCTTGGGAAACCATGTGGAAACATAACTGTAATGGCGGCGCCGGCCACAGAGGACAGGAGACGCCAGACTGACAAATGTATGCTGAGACTCGTGGATGACAACGGAGGCCGCGGCAGGCATGGAACACCACACTGACAACCTGCACCTATAACACAGGAGCGGCGGCGGAGGCCGCGGAGAACGGGAGACGCCATGCAGGATTCAAACATGGCGCCGCTATGACAGCATCTCAGCGTGACAGGAGGAATGTGCAGTATGTGGACACAGATGAGATCCGGCCTTGGAACGCTGAGCGAGCCTCAGGAGACATCTGAAAGGCAGGTAATGGCGTCCAGATACCCGGATCGTGACATTCAGTTTTTAACAACATAAAACTTTTTACTGTATGCATTATACATTTAAATACAGTATATAATAAATGCCAGTAAATTTTGTAAAAAAACATTATAGTAGCACAGTATTCTATGTGGAATTGTGTTAGCTTTGTGTATGTTTGTCCATGCTTTCACATCTCCCTAAGGTAATTTTTAAAAATACAATCAACTGTTATTAAGGACACTCTTCTCTATATCAATACTTTACCACTGCTGCATGTGTAATCTATGTTGCTTGTATGTCACCATGCATATTATATACTTAAACAACTTTACTCTAATTAATCTAGAAATAATTGACAGACAACTTTTTTCTTTTTTGCCTTGGTTTTAGTTTTGGATATGTTAATTTGTAACATTTGTTTACAAAAAATAAACCATGGCATTAATTTTGACCAGAACATGAAAAATGCTACTTGCATACAATTACCAATGTCCATTTCAAACACATGATTAAGATCAATACTTTATCAGGTCGTCCTCTGGAGCTGGATGGGCCTTTCCCACTGGTCTGTGGTCGTGTTCGGCCAGAATGTCTTGGTGGTGAGGTTACAGGTGACACTAAGGGAGTTGTGGCTGTAGAACTGGTACTTGTTTGCTCAGATTGATGACTGAGATGCTGGGTTAGGGTAGTTAGAGTGAGATTCAAGTCTCTACTAGCTGTTGTGTGGGTTTCCATGCTCTCTTGTGTGTTTTGCGTTTCAGTTAATATCTGCAGGTAGGCTTGATGGAGCCTGTGTTTCTCATCCATGATTCTTTGGTCTGTGTATAGCATCCTATTATTGTCTGCCCTCATTAATTCCAGGGTGTTAGCCATTCTGGTGAGTTCTGTGGTTTGTCTGGTGTTGCTTCTGCATAATCTTGGGACATGATGGCCAGACTAGCAATAAATTGGGTTTGCCTATGCACACAATCTAAGTTATTGGCTTGCTGGGTGGACCAGCTGTCCCAAAAAGCCTGTTCCTGAGACTGTGGTAGGGGTGTGGTAGAGCTTCTGTCATGTTGTGGTGTCCTTTGAGTGGGCGGAGTAGACAAATATGTTGTTGTTGGGTCAGGTGGTGGTATTGCTGTGAGATTTAAGGTGAATGTATCTTCATTGTCAGGTTCCTGCACTTGGCTTGGCTGAGTTGGGTAAAGCATGGGATCCCCTGAAATGAGAGACCAGTTGTGTGTAAGTATAAGCTTATTAACTAATGAAGAATATCCTATGTGTTATGTTTCCTAGGACTACAAATGTTACTAAATTACTTTAATTTCTCTATCGTCCTAGTGGATGCTGGGGTTCCTGAAAGGACCATGGGGAATAGCGGCTCCGCAGGAGACAGGGCACAAAAAGTAAAGCTTTACGATCAGGTGGTGTGTACTGGCTCCTCCCCCTATGACCCTCCTCCAAGCCTCAGTTAGATTTTTGTGCCCGGCCGAGAAGGGTGCAATCTAGGTGGCTCTCCTAAAGAGCTGCTTAGAAAAGTTTAGCTTAGGTTTTTTATTTTACAGTGAGTCCTGCTGGCAACAGGATCACTGCAACGAGGGACTTAGGGGAGAAGAAGTGAACTCACCTGCGTGCAGGATGGATTGGCTTCTTGGCTACTGGACATTAGCTCCAGAGGGACGATCACAGGTACAGCCTGGATGGTCACCGGAGCCTCGCCGCCGGCCCCCTTGCAGATGCTGAAACGAGAAGAGGTCCAGAATCGGCGGCAGAAGACTCCTCAGTCTTCTAAAGGTAGCGCACAGCACTGCAGCTGTGCGCCATTTTCCTCTCAGCACACTTCACACGGCAGTCACTGAGGGTGCAGGGCGCTGGGAGGGGGGCGCCCTGGGAGGCAAATGAAAACCTAATTTGGCTAAAAATACCTCACATATAGCCTCCGGGGGCTATATGGAGATATTTAACCCCTGCCAGAATCCACTAAAGAGCGGGAGACGAGCCCGCCGGAAAAGGGGCGGGGCCTATCTCCTCAGCACACAGCGCCATTTTCCTTACACAGCTCCGCTGGTCAGGACGGCTCCCAGGCTCTCCCCTGCACTGCACTACAGAAACAGGGTAAAAAAGAGAGGGGGGGGCAAAATTGTGGCAAAAATACATTTTAAAGCAGCTATACAGGGAGCACTTATTATAAGGCTATCCCTGTCATATATAGCGCTTTTGGTGTGTGCTGGCAAACTCTCCCTCTGTCTCCCCAAAGGGCTAGTGGGGTCCTGTCTTCGTTAAGAGCATTCCCTGTGTGTCTGCTGTGTGTCGGTACGTGTGTGTCGACATGTATGAGGACGATATTGGTGTGGAGGCTGAGCAATTGCCAAATATGGGGATGTCACCTCCTAGGGGGTCGACACCAGAATGGATGCCTTTATTTATGGAATTACGGAATAGTGTCAACACGCTAAAGCAGTCGTTTGACGACATGAGACGGCCGGACAATCAATTAGTGCCTGTCCAGGCGCCTCAAACACCGTCAGGGGCTGTAAAACGCCCTTTGCCTCAGTCGGTCGACACAGACCCAGACACAGGCACTGATTCTAGTGGTGACGGTGACGAATCAACCGTATTTTCCAGTAGGGTCACACGTTATATGATTTTGGCAATGAAGGAGGCGTTACATATAGCTGATACTACAGGTACCACTAAACAGGGTATTATGTGGGGTGTGAAAAAACTACCTATAGTTTTTCCTGAATCAGAAGAATTAAATGAGGTGTGTGATGAAGCGTGGGTTGCCCCCGATAAAAAAAATGCTAATTTCAAAGAAGTTATTGGCTTTATACCCTTTCCCGCCAGAGGTTAGGTCGCGCTGGGAAACACCTCCTAGGGTGGACAAGGCGCTCACACGCTTATCAAAACAAGTGGCGTTACCCTCTCCTGAGACGGCCGCACTTAAAGATCCAGCAGATAGGAGGATGGAAAATATCCAAAAAAGTATATACACACATACAGGTGTTATACTACGACCAGCTATAGCGACAGCCTGGATGTGCAGTGCTGGGGTAGCTTGGTCAGAGTCCCTGATTGAAAATATTGATACACTGGATAGGGACAATGTTTTACTGTCTTTAGAGCAAATAAAGGATGCATTTCTTTATATGCGTGATGCACAGAGGGATATCTGCACACTGGCATCACGGGTAAGTGCTATGTCCATTTCGGCTAGAAGAAGTTTATGGACGCGACAGTGGTCAGGCGATGCGGACTCAAAACGGCATATGGAAGTTTTGCCGTATAAAGGGGAGGAGTTATTTGGTGTCGGTCTATCGGATTTGGTGGCCACGGCTACAGCCGGGAAATCCACCTTTTTACCTCAAGTCACTCCCCAACAGAAAAAGACACCGACTTTTCAACCGCAGCCCTTTCGTTCCTTTAAAAACAAGAGAGCAAAGGGATATTCATATCTGCCACGAGGCAGAGGAAGGGGGAAGAGACAGCAACAGGCAGCTCCTTCCCAGGAACAGAAGCCCTCCCCCGCTTCTACAAAAGCCTCAGCATGACGCTGGGGCTTCTCAAGCGGACTCGGGGGCGGTGGGGGGTCGTCTCAAGAATTTCAGCGCGCAGTGGGCTCACTCGCAGGTAGATCCCTGGATCCTGCAGATAATATCTCAGGGGTACAGGTTGGAACTAGAGACGGATCCACCTCGCCGTTTCCTGAAGTCTGCTTTACCAACGTCCCCCTCCGACAGGGTGACGGTCTTGGAAGCCATTCACAAGCTGTACTCTCAGCAGGTGATAGTCAAGGTACCCCTTTTACAACAAGGAAAGGGGTATTATTCCACTCTATTTGTGGTACCGAAGCCGGATGGCTCGGTAAGACCTATTCTAAATCTGAAATCCTTGAACCTGTACATAAAGAAGTTCAAGTTCAAGATGGAGTCACTCAGAGCAGTGATAGCGAACCTGGAAGAAGGGGACTTTATGGTATCCTTGGACATCAAGGATGCGTATCTCCACGTTCCAATTTACCCCTCACACCAGGGGTACCTCAGGTTCGTCGTACAGAACTGTCACTATCAGTTTCAGACGCTGCCGTTCGGATTGTCCACGGCACCTCGGGTCTTTACCAAGGTAATGGCCGAGATGATGATTCTTCTTCGAAGAAAAGGCGTATTAATTATCCCATACTTGGACGATCTCCTAATAAGGGCAAGGTCCAGAGAACAGCTAGAGATAGGATTAGCACTGTCTCAAGAAGTGCTAAAACAGCACGGGTGGATTCTGAATATTCCAAAATCCCAGTTAATTCCGACAACACGTCTGCTGTTCCTAGGGATGATTCTGGACACGGTTCAGAAAAAGGTTTTTCTCCCGGAGGAAAAAGCCAAGGAGTTATCCGAGCTTGTCAGGAACCTCCTAAAACCAGGAAAGGTGTCTGTACATCAATGCACAAGAGTCCTGGGAAAAATGGTGGCTTCTTACGAAGCAATTCCATTCTGCAGATTCCACGCAAGAATTTTCCAGAGGGATCTGTTGGACAAATGGTCAGGGTCGCATCTTCAGATGCACCAGCGGATAACCCTGTCTCCAAGGACAAGGGTATCTCTTCTGTGGTGGTTGCAGAGTGCTCATCTATTGGAGGGCCGCAGATTCGGCATGCAGGATTGGATCCTGGTGACCACGGACGCCAGCCTGAGGGGCTGGGGAGCAGTCACACAAGGAAGAAACTTCCAGGGCGTGTGGTCGAGCCTGGAAACGTCTCTTCACATAAACATTCTGGAACTAAGAGCAATCTACAATGCTCTAAGCCAGGCAGAACCTCTGCTTCAAGGAAAACCGGTGTTGATCCAGTCGGACAACCTCACGGCAGTCGTCCATGTGAACAGACAGGGCGGCACAAGAAGCAGGAGTGCAATGGCAGAAGCTGCAAGGATTCTTCGCTGGGCAGAGAATCATGTGATAGCACTGTCAGCAGTGTTCATCCCGGGAGTGGACAACTGGGAAGCAGACTTCCTCAGCAGACACGACCTTCACCCGGGAGAGTGGGGACTTCATCCAGAAGTTTTCCACATGCTGGTAACCCGTTGGGAAAGACCAATGGTGGACATGATGGCGTCTCGCCTCAACAAAAAACTGGACAGGTATTGCGCCAGGTCAAGAGATCCGCAGGCAATAGCTGTGGACGCGCTGGTAACGCCTTGGGTGTACCAGTCGGTGTATGTGTTTCCTCCTCTGCCTCTCATACCAAAAGTATTGAGAATTATACGGCAAAGAGGCGTAAGAACGATACTAGTGGGTCCGGATTGGCCAAGAAGGACTTGGTACCCGGAACTTCAAGAGATGATCACGGAAGATCCGTGGCCTCTACCTCTGAGAAGGGACTTGCTTCAGCTGGGTCCCTGTCTGTTTCAAGACTTACCGCGGCTGCGTTTGACGGCATGGCGGTTGAACGCCGGATCCTAAAGGAAAAAGGCATGCCGGAAGAAGTCATTCCTACTTTGATTAAAGCAAGGAAGGAAGTAACCGCGCAACATTATCACCGCATTTGGCGAAAATATGTTGCGTGGTGCGAGGATCGGAGTGCTCCGACGGAGGAATTTCAACTGGGTCGATTCCTACATTTCCTGCAATCAGGATTGTCTATGGGTCTCAAATTGGGATCTATTAAGGTTCAAATTTCGGCCCTGTCGATTTTCTTCCAAAAAGAATTGGCTTCAGTTCCTGAAGTCCAGACTTTTGTTAAGGGAGTGCTGCATATACAGCCCCCTGTGGTGCCTCCAGTGGCACCGTGGGATCTCAATGTTGTTTTGGACTTTCTCAAATCTCATTGGTTTGAACCACTAAAAACTGTGGATTTGAAATATCTCACATGGAAAGTGACCATGCTTCTAGCCCTGGCTTCGGCCAGGAGAGTGTCAGAACTGGCAGCTTTATCTTACAAAAGCCCATATCTGATTTTCCATTCGGACAGGGCAGAACTGCGGACTCGTCCGCATTTTCTCCCTAAGGTGGTGTCAGCATTTCATCTGAACCAACCTATTGTAGTGCCTGCGGCTACAAGCGACTTGGAGGACTCCAAGTTGTTGGACGTTGTCAGAGCTTTAAAAATATACATTTCAAGGACAGCTGGAGTCAGGAAATCTGACTCGCTGTTTATACTATATGCTCCCAACAAGTTGGGCGCTCCTGCGTCTAAGCAGACTATTGCTCGCTGGATTTGTAGTACGATTCAGCTTGCACATTCTGTGGCAGGCCTGCCACAGCCAAAATCGGTAAAAGCCCACTCCACAAGGAAGGTGGGTTCTTCTTGGGCGGCTGCCCGAGGGGTCTCGGCATTACAACTCTGCCGAGCGGCTACGTGGTCGGGGGAGAACACGTTTGTAAAATTCTACAAATTTGATACCCTGGCTAAGGAGGACCTGGAGTTCTCTCATTAGGTGCTGCAGAGTCATCCGCACTCTCCCGCCCGTTTGGGAGCTTTGGTATAATCCCCATGGTCCTTTCAGGAACCCCAGCATCCACTAGGACGATAGAGAAAATAAGAATTTACTTACCGATAATTCTATTTCTCGGAGTCCGTAGTGGATGCTGGGCGCCCATCCCAAGTGCGGATTATCTGCATTACTTGTACATAGTTACAAAAATCGGGTTATTATTGTTGTGAGCCATCTTTTCAGAGGCTCCGCTGTTATCATACTGTTAACTGGGTTTAGATCACAGGTTGTACGGTGTGATTGGTGTGGCTGGTATGAGTCTTACCCGGGATTCATAAATCCTTCCTTATTGTGTACGCTCGTCCGGGCACAGTACCTAACTGAGGCTTGGAGGAGGGTCATAGGGGGAGGAGCCAGTACACACCACCTGATCGTAAAGCTTTACTTTTTGTGCCCTGTCTCCTGCGGAGCCGCTATTCCCCATGGTCCTTTCAGGAACCCCAGCATCCACTACGGACTCCGAGAAATAGAATTATCGGTAAGTAAATTCTTATTTATTAATTAGTGGATGTTGTCTTATCCACATTTTGTATGTTTGTTGATTTGTTTGGGTCAATAATTTGCAAAATTATATTTATATTATGTTTGCATGCTATGGACAACATATATACATCAATTATTTTAGTTTAAGTAATTTAAGACCATAATGATAAGTTTGTTAGCGGTGCATTATTTACATCAACACTTTGTTACTAAGCTGCTGCCTTAAACTGTGAAACTACAATGGGGTAAATTTTCTAAGATGGGTGTTCTTTTTAAGCTGGGATGTTGCACATACCAACCAATCACATTCCAAGATTGTTATACTATAAGGTGTAACATAAATGATATGTATGATCTGATTGGTTGCTATGGGCAACATTCCATCTTAAATAGAACATCCATCTTTTAAAATTTAGTCCAATGTTTGACTTACGGTAAAGTGTGTGAGTGAAAGTATGTGCCCTTTTTTTTTTTTTTTTTTTTTTTTTACTCACCAGGCAGGTGTGCCGAATGTGGTGACAATGGCTGCAGGCTCTCGAGGAGTTGCATTGGTGGGACGGCTGATACGTTTGACATGCGTCGATGTGGTGTTGTAATGTGTACTGGCCATGAAGACACACCCAGACTGCGTTTCCGTGGTGGCAACGTGTGTGTGGATGGACCTAAAAATAATAATAATAATAATAATATTGTATCCAACTTGATGTGAAAACACACCCAGTGCTAATGTACTTACCAGCATCCTCAGCATCAGTAGGAGTGGAGACTGGCCCAGAGGCTCTTTGTGACTTTTTGGAGACTGTAAATGTATATGAAGCATTTAATTTTTGACCAAAACATTTAATAAACACACATATGTTGCTGCTCATGAATTCTAAAATCATCTTTATAAAAATAACAAAATAATGTATATTAAAAAAATACATTATCAAAAATGTTTGCATACTTTCTAAACAACTATAACACATAATGTGCCTAACCATATACAGGTTGAGTATCCCATATCCAAATATTCCGAAATACGGACTTTTTTGCGTGAGAGTGAGATAGTGAAACCTGTGTTTTTTGATGGCTCAATGTACACAAACTTTGTTTAATACACACAGTTATTAAAAATATTGTATTAAATGACCTTCAGGCTGTGTGTATAAGGTGTATATGAAACCTAAATGAATTGTGTGAATGTACACACACTTTGTTCAATGCACAAAGTTACAAAAAATTGGCTAAAATTACCTTCAGGCTGTGTGTATAAGGTGTATATGTAACATAAATGCATTCTGTGCTTAGACTTAGGTCCCATCACAATGATATCTCATTATGGTATGCAATTATTCCAAAATACGGAAAAATCCCATATCCAAAATACCTCTGGTCCCAAGCATTTTGGATAAGGGATACTCAACCTGTATTAAAAAAAAAACCCACCTCTCTTTCATTTGGAAAACATACAATGCAGATTGAAACAGTATCGTTGAAATCATTTTTATACACAATACCTCCTCAAAAAAAATGGTTTGCATGATTTGACCTCAAAACCATAAAAAATAATTCACACTCTCACTACAACATACTTAAAAAATACAAACCCCCCCCCCCCCCCCCAAAAAAAAAAAACCTTCATAACATACATTTCAGTGTTGTCAGCATTTTTAAAATTAGTGCATCTTAAAAATAAATAAATAAAAAAACAAAACTTACCAGCCTGCTTGGCCCGATCTGAGTCCCGGATATAAGTCCATCTTACTGCTTCCGGAGGAATCGGGTTCTGCAGGGGCTCCTCATACTCTAAATAAGAGGCCACAAAAGGACGCCCATCTCCTTTTTGCAGTGCAGACTTGGCCTCCTTGGCCATTTTGCCTTTCACACGCCGCTTTATATCGTAGAACCCGTGGCTTAAAGTGGTCCTGGTTTGGTGGTGGAATTCATAGAGGAGGACCATGGAGGCACCAGGACCTGAGGAAGGAGTAGGTGGCTGCAGCTCATCAGCTACACTAGTGCCGCCTGTATCATAGAACCTCATTCTACATGTCTCCTCGGTTCGCCTCACCAAGCCCTCACTATTAACAGCATCAGACCATAGCAGCCTCTGACCCAAAAAGCTACTGATGGTACCTCATAATCACCCGCACCAGGGCCATATTTTCATCAAAAGTGAACTTAACATTGCGCCCTGTCTTGGTCCCGGTGTGTGGCTGTGGAGCCATATCACTCTCACTAGAGGACTGTCACATCCCCTGCCACCTCCTCACCCTCCTAACTAACCTCCTCCGCTTCACCCCCTCACAAACCACCTCCGCTTCACCCCCCTCACTAACCTCCTCCACCTCACTTCCTTTATTAACCTCCTCCACTTCACCTCCCTCACTAACCTCCTCCACCTCACTAACCTCTGCATGTGACATACTTAAGACAAACAACACAGAACACTAATCATCTACCTCTACACAGAGCGCACACACACACACACACACACACACACACACTGACAAAAGACTAAATGAAAAAAACACAGACAGAAAATATGACTAACTAATACAACAATAAAGATAAGACAACTTTCAAACACAATACAGTAATCAGAATTAGAAAAATATAAAAGCACTACACTCACCAACTTCTCAGACCACTATCTCTCACCTCTCCACTAACTAAACCCACGAGGTGCAGATGGTTTGAGGCATATTTATATGGCTGCGCTTTGATACTCCCACACATTCTATACAACCAATCACGCATCACCTTCAAAATCGAAAGTAAATGTAAAAACGCGGCCGCACTGTCCACAATACACTGCCGCACTTGAAAATGACTAATCATGCATCCAAATAACCATGTTCAGCTGGACACAAACACATACGGCCAGAAAACACACACCAGAAATACGAATGACATCAACATCGGAAAATACGAATATGACAAACACAGTAACTTAGTAAATTACCGATTTCAAATTTAAAAAGTTACAATTTTGCACAGCCGATGTCAGTCGACTTCTATTTTGACTAAAATCGGCCAAAATATGAATCTTAGTAAATATACCCCATAGTGTCAACATATGCTGCAGTATACAAAATGATCTTAAAAGCATTGATAACTTAATTTGCCTCAGCCACTGCAGTTATGCTTGCAATCTAAGGGCATACCTCCCAACATGACCCTCTCCAGGAGGGGCAAAAATGCTCTGCTCCTGGACTTCCCTCTTAATTTATCACCTGTGCTGAAACACCTTTCTTATCCATTCAGGCGCGCATGCAGTGGGGGGGTTTCAAAGTACCTAGAAACTCCCCCCAAGCCGTTGATCTATCGAACAGCTGTTTGACAATTTTTTTTTTTTTATACATCGCGGCAGTCACCCCTGTGACTGCGCCCAGCCAACCAATTCGGGAGGGTTTCCTACGGCACGCTCAGGCTTGCCGGGACAACGAAAAGTCCAGAGAGCCGATGCGCTGACCAATGGGAGGCGGCGGCTCTGGTCCCGTGGTGCCCCCGGAAGAGTGGCAGAGATGCTTCTGCTGCTGCTGTTCGGGCAGTGAGTGCAGCCGCAGCAGGTGAGAGTGAGGTGGCGGGCGGTGCAGGAGCCACCTGGCTGGGAATGGTAGGTAGTAGTAGCCTGTGCCTGCGATAGGTATAATGCTATAGGGGAGGGGGGCACTCTATCTTTATTTGGGGGGCACGCAGAGTCATTACAAGTATTTGCAGGTGTGGTTGACTGGAGGAATTCATTAGTTCTATGGGGAGGGGAACTGTCAATAATAAACCTATATGGAGGTGAACAGAA
The DNA here is from genome assembly GCF_028390025.1 of Pseudophryne corroboree. NCBI lineage: Eukaryota > Metazoa > Chordata > Amphibia > Anura > Myobatrachidae > Pseudophryne > Pseudophryne corroboree. The sequence continues at coordinate 327,083,460 of NC_086447.1, read as the reverse complement.
AGCAATACAGAGGCATGAGACCAATAAAGCTGAAGGGGGGGAGCACACAGCATCAACGGTATAATCAATTGTTATTTATGTAGCACACACATATTCCGCAGCGCTGTACAGAGAATATTTGGCCATTCACATCAGTCCCTGCCTCAGTTGAGCTTACATTCGCTATCACATGTACATGCACACACATTCAGGCTAGGGAGAGTTTTGTCGGGAGTCCATTAACCTACCAGTATATTTTTGGATTGTGGGAGGAAACCAGAGTACCCAGAGGAAACCCACGCAAGCACGGGGAAAACATACAAACTCCACACATATAGAGCCAGAGGGCCTTATTCAGGTCGTATCAACCGCATTCTCCCGTGGCCACCATAGGCAAACTCCTCTTGGCAAGTAGTTCAAATTAGGACAACTGCAATGGTATATAATACGATTAATAGAGCTGCTGCCACATCATGCAGTTTTCATACCCAGTGGTGGCAGCTTCTTCTACCAAGTGTGCTGTGTGTGTGGATCTGATTGATCCTCAATCAGTTCACTGGACCAGAGAGTAGCTACCAGTAAGAAGAGACAGGAGTCTTACCATGAAGTGGGAGAATGTGTGATTAGAAAGTGCGGTACTGGGGTTCTATTATGTTTGTGTATTTCTTTATTATGGAATGTTTAACATTTTCCTGACCATTTCTTTATATTATTTAAATGTTTGATGCAGCCTATACTAGAGATAATCTATAGTGTTAAATATTAATACTGTTTTCCATACAGTATCCAGTGTATAAAAAGACCAATGTTTACATTAGTGTCCAGGGATGGTAATAGATTCTTCTACTAGCGGTATAGGCTAGATCAGAGGTTCCCAAACTGTGTGCCGTGGCTCCCTGGGGTGCCTCGGGACACTTGCAAGGGTGCCCTGTGGTGGTGGTCCAGGACCAATTCAAATTATTCATGGTCAATATAATAGGCAAAACCAGTGCTGGTGGCTGCCAGTCATAAAATATGTAGCCAAACAGAAGCAAATCTTGTCCCTCACCACACAACTGACCCTAAGGATGACATATAAATGCGATCTACTTAATGTAATATTTCTTTCTAAATTTCTCAATAAGAAATTTTTGGCCTAGGAGTGCCGTGAAAAAAAAACAGGATTTTAATACCTACCGGTAAATCCTTTTCTCCTAGTCCGTAGAGGATGCTGGGGTCCACTTAAGTACCATGAGGCATAGACGGTTCCGCAGGAGCCATGGGCACTTTAAGACTTTCCAAGGGTGTGAACTGGCTCCTCCCTCTATGCCCCTCCTCCAGACCTCAGTATAGGAACTGTGCCCAGGGAGACGGACATTTCGAGGAAAGGATTTACTTATAATTTAACAGTGAGATTCATACCAGCTCACACCTCAACCATGCCGCACAACATGGCATTCAACAGAACACATGCCAACGGGCATGAAACAATTGCAGCAACATGCTGAAAATAATCATAACACAACACCTGTGTAACTATAAAACTAATAACTGCAGGTAAAGTACGCACTGGGTAGGGTGCCCAGCATCCTCTACGGACTAGGAGAAAAGGATTTACTGGTAGGTATTAAAATCCTGTTTTCTCATACGTCCTAGAGGATGCTGGGGTCCACTTCAGTACCATGGGGTTATACCAAAGCTCCAGTACGGGCAGGAGAGTGCGGATGACCCTGCAGCACCGATTGACTAAACTTGAGGTCCTCAGCGGCCAAGGTGTCAAACTTTGCAAACGTGTTTGTCCCTGACCAAGTAGCGGCTCGGCAAAGTTGTAATGCCGAGACCCCCAGGCAGCCGCCCAGGAAGAGCCCACCTTTCTAGTAGTATGGGCATTTACCGACTTCGGTATCGACAATCCTGCCGTGGAGTGAGCGTGCTGAATCATCCCTCTTATGCAGCGTGCAATAGTCTGCTTAGAAGCAGGACACCCAATCTTCTTGGGAGCATACAGGACAAACAGAGCCTCTGTTTTCCTTATCCGAGCTGTACTTGCGACATAAATTTTCAAAGCTCTAACCACATCAAGAGACTTTGACGCAGTGAAAGTGTCAGTAGCCACTGGCACCACAATAGGTTGGTTTATATGGAACGACGAAACCACCTTCGGAAGAAATTGTTGGCGGCCCCCAACTCAGACACCCGCCTTGCAGATGCCAAGGCCAAAAGCATCACCACTTCCCAAGTGAGAAACTTCAATTCTATCTTCTGTAGAGGTTCAAACCAATTCGACTGACGGAACTGCAACACCACATTAAGCAGAGGCGTAACTAGGGTCTTTGGAGCCCAGGGCAAGATCAATATTGGCGCCCCCCCCCCCCTCCAAAAAAAAAAAATTTTTTTATAAAAATAATAGATTAATAAAATGATAATAATAAAAAAAAAAATACAAAAGTAAAGTATGTGCAGACGCCACCGGTGTCACTGCATATAAAGATGTCAGGGTGTGTATGTATGTGTATGTAGGTGCAGTGGTCGAAGTTGAATTTTTGAAGGTGGAATGAAAGAGTGCAGACAGCAATTATGCGCGCGCCGAAGGCGCGCTCGCTCCGGAAAAGTGGCGTGGTCACTCAAAAGGGGCGTGTCCTTCAGTGTAGTAGGACCCCTTATACTATCTAGTACTGGTGCCCCTTTCACATTATAGCACACGGTATGAGCCGAAATTCACATTACAGCACACAGTATGAGCCGAAATTCACATTGCCCCACACGGCATGAGCTGAAATTCACATTATAGCACACAGTATGAGCCGAAATTCACATTACCCCACCTGGTATGAGCCAAAATTCACATTATAGCACACGGTATGAGCCGAAATTCACATTATAGCACACGGTATGAGCCAAAATTCACATTACTCCACATGGTATGAGCCAAAATTCACATTACCCCACATAGTATGAGCCGAAATTCACATTACAGCACACGGAATGAGCTAAAATTCACATTACCCCACATAGTATGAGCCGAAATTCACATTATAGCACACGGTATGAGCCAAAATTCACGTTACAGCACATGATATGAGCCAAAATTCCCATTATAGAGTTAGGGGATCCTACCCCCAGAATTAACATGGCCTGTGGGGCACTATGATGAGGGGAGCCCACCCCCTTAATAGACTAATTGCAGAGTTTAGCAGCGGAAGGGCTGCAGCGGTTTCTCACCCCAAGCTGCGGCGCTTCTGCCACCTCCGACACTCCACATCTTCGGCACCACCCGGGATGCAGAGCACCGCACCGGGTATGCACCCTTTTCAGTGTGGTCTGCTGCGCTCCGAAGGGGTTCTTGTTTCATGCTGCAGGATCCCGATGTGCGCCTTCCTCCCCGCTGTTACTATCACGGTAAGCATTAGTATCGTTTACCGCAGAGGCCATTTTCTGAGGCATATGTGTTAAACCTCAGGAACTGAGATGCCCTTCTCACCATACAGCTGTGTGGCCGAGCCGGGCGGGGGGACAGCCAGCAGCAGTATGCCGGATATCAGCAGCAGAGGGTGCGGGCTGTACATACTTGAGGCAGCTGGATATTCAACAGTGCTGAAAGCCTCCGGAGCCCGCACCCCCGGAGCTGCAGTACACCGGCAGAGGACACCCATCCCCCGAACCCTGCGTAGCCCAAAGCCGGAGATCAGCAGCATGTTGAACGCGGAAGCAGAAGCTGCTTATTGCCGGTCAACATGCTGCTGATCTCCGGCTTTGGGCTCCGCACGTGCATTACAGCCCCTACCCTCGGCTGCTGATATCAGGCATGCTGCCCCTGCTGCTGGCTTTCCACCCGCCCGGCTCGCCCACCCAGCTGGATGGTGAGTGAGAAGGGCATCTCAGTGCCCGTGGTTTAATACATATCTCTCTTCGGTAAATGGCCATTAGTACATCCCACACACACTGATTACACACACACAGACTGGCCACCCCCAAATCCTACACACACCCACTCAGACTACACACACACATTCTCTTACTTTCCTCTCCCCCACACACACACTGGACTGCAAAAATTTACACACACTGACACTGTTCCACACACACACAATTAACACACACTCACACTGTCCCACACACACAATTAACACACACGCACACTGTCCCACACACCAGTGGCGTGCGGTGAGGTCAGTGGCGTGCGGTGAGGCACTACAGCCATAATGTCTGCCGAATCCTGCCGATGACCCCTACCGCCACCGAGCCAATGCCCGCCACTGCCTCTGAGCCGATGCCCACTGCCACCACCAATGGCTTACAAACTCGCCCACCATCAACTGACCCAGCCCTCCGCCACTAATTTGCAACTCAGTCCAAAGCCGCCAATGCCCGCTGCATGCCTGCTCATCATACTTGTGATATATTGTACATTTTTATAGAAAAAAATAATAATTTGTGTTTGGGACTGGGAAGGGAGTGGGAGGAGGACATGAATGCAATTTTGTTGTCCAGGGCTTCCATTAACTTATTGAATTGAATGGGTTAAAAATGTAAAAAAAAAACTGAGTGAGGTCCCCCCTCCTAAGTATAACCAGCCTCGGGCTCTTTGAGCCGGTCCTGGTTGTTTAAATACTGGGGAAAAATTGGACAGGGGTTCCCCGTATTTAGACAACCAGCATCGGGCTCTTAGTCCGGTCCTGGTTCCAAAAATACGGGGGACAAAAGATGTAGGGGTCCCCCCCGTATTTTTAAAACCAGCACCAGGCTCCACTAGCCAGGGACATAATGCCACAGCCGGGGGACACATTTATGTAGGTCCCTGCGGCCGTGGCATTACCCCTCCAACTAGTCACCACTGGCCGGGGTTCCCTGGAGGAGTGGGGACCCCTTAAATCAAGGGGTCAACCCCCTCCAGGCACCCAAGGGCCAGGGGTGAAGCCCGAGGCTGTCCCCCCCCCCCCATCCGTGGGCTGTGGATGGGAGGCTGATAGCCATGTAAGTAAAAAAAGAATATTGTTTTTTGTTCTGGAACTACAAGGCCCAGAAAGCCTCCCCTGCTTGCTGGTACTTGGAGAACCTCAAGTACCAACATGCAGGGAAATAACGGGCCCGCCGGTACCTGTAGTTCTACAACAGAAAAAATACCCAAATAAAAACACAACTCACACACCGTGACAGTAAAAATTTATTAAAACACACTGACACACAGAGGCGTCACCAGGTGTGGTGACACCCGGTGCGCACCCCTGATGTACTGCCGCGATCGCGGCAAAAAAGGGGGCGTGGCCTTACAGCTAGGGGGCGTGGCTTCGCGGGGATGCCGGGATCGTCACTCTGGGGGCGTGCCCAGCATCTCCGGAGATGCTGGGCTTCCCCCAGAGACGGTCTCAGTGTGCTGTCGGCTCCTCTGCTATGACAGGAGCCGGGTGCTGTAACGGAATTTCACACTGCAGCACCTGGCTCCTGTCACTGCGGAGGAGCTGACATTTGGTGTCACCCCCTCCAGGTGTCACACCCGGGTGCGGGCCGCACCCCCCGCACCCGCCTTGTGACGCCACTGCTGACACACTCACACATACTTACCTATATCCCACGCCGGTCACGTCCACTTGTCCAGTAGAATCCAGTAGGGGAATCTGTAAAAATGAGAGACAGATTACTTACCTGCATCCCACGCCAGTCACGTCCACTTGTCCAGTAGAATCCAGTAGGGGAATCTGTAAAAATGAGAGACAGATTACTTACCTACATCCCACGCCGGTCACGTCCACTTGTCCAGTAGAATCCAATAGGGGTACCTGTAAAAATGAGAGACAGATTACTTACCTACATCCCACGCTGGTCACGTCCAGTAGAATTCAATAGGGGTGCCTGTAAAAATGAGAGACAGATTACTTACCTACATCCCACGCTGGTCACGTCCACTTGTCCAGTAGAATCCAGTAGGGGAATCTGTAAAAATGAGAGACAGATTACTTATCTACATCCCACGCTGGTCACGTCCACTTGTCCAGTAGAATCCAGTAGGGGAATCTGTAAAAATGAGAGACAGCTTACTTACCTACATCCCACGCCGATCACGTCCACTTGTCCAGTAGAATTCAATAGGGGTAGCTGTAAAAATGAGAGACAGATTACTTATCTACATCCCACGCTGGTCACGTCCACTTGTCCAGTAGAATCCAGTAGGGGAATCTGTAAAAATGAGAGACAGATTACTTACCTACATCCCACGCCGATCACGTCCACTTGTCCAGTAGAATTCAATAGGGGTAGCTGTAAAAATGAGAGACAGATTACTTACCTACATCCCACGCCGATCACGTCCACTTGTCCAGTAGAATCCAATAGGGGTACCTGTAAAAATGAAAATGATACTTACAAAATTCAATCCACAGGAGGAGAGAGAGAGAGAGAGAGGGGGGGGGGGGGGGGAGGAGGAGGAGGAAGAGGGGGGGGGAGGAGGAGGAGGAGGAGGGGGGGGGGGGAGAGAGAGAGAGACTAACCTGCTGCTGCTGCTGGGGAGACCGGCACACACTGCAGGGCCACGACGGGAGGACGGAGCCGGCGGAGGAGGGGGAGAGCCGCACACCGCCGCTCCTGTCAGCGGCAGCGGAGGAGGACGGGGCGCGCACTACAGACGCCAATAACCGCCGGGACAATTAACACACACACACAATTAACACACACGCACACAATTAACACACACGCACGCACACTGTCCCACACACACAAATAACACACACACACACACACACACACAATTAACACACACTCACACTGTCACACACACACACACACACACAATTAACACACCCACACAATTAACACACATTCACACTGTGTCCCCCCCCACACACACACACACACACACACACACACACACAATTAACACACTCACACTGTCCCACACACACAATTAACACACACTCACACTGTCCCACACACACAATTAACACACATTCACACTGTCCCACACACACACAATTAACACACATTCACACTGTCCCACACACACAATTAACACACTCACACTGTCACACACTCACACAATTAACACACGCACACTGTCCCACACACACACAATTAACACACTCACACTGTCCCACACACACACACACACACACAATTAACACACACACACTGTCCCACACACACACAATTAACACACACACACACTGTCCCACAAGAACAATGTCCCACATACACACACTTAACACACACACACAATGTCCTGCACCCCCTTCCCTCCCCTGTCCCGACACTGCAAGAAAGTATAAAGTTTACCCCGGCCCGCTCACCTGAGGCTGCACTGTTCAGGGGCCGCGCACCCCCCCGAGGTTGCGCATGCGCGCACCTTCGCGATCGCGCACAGCGCAATCGCGTACTTTGCAGGGGGGGGGTAGGGGGAGGCTCCTGGCTGCCTGTCTATTGTGACAGGCACAGCAGCCGGGGAGACAGGGAAAGCGCCGCGGGTAGCGTCGGCGGAATCCCTGACGCATGGGGCGAGTGGGCCGTGCAGGTGCCGGTGGCGTCCCCCTCTGTTGGGGCTGCCATGGCGCCCAGGGCACGTGCCCTGCTCGCCCCGTGCTAGATACGCCTCTGCATTAAGGTCCCATGGTGCCACCGGGGGCACAAATGGAGGTTGGATGTGCACCACGCCTTTCACGAACGTCTGAACTTCTGGAAGGGAGGCCAATTGTTTTTGAAAGAAAACCGATAAGGCCAAAATGTGGACCTTGATTGAACCCAATCTTAGGCCCGCATCCACACCTGCCTGTAGATAATGGACAAAACGTCCCAAGTGAAACTCTTCCGTAGGAGCCTTCTTGGATTCACACCAAGACACATATTTTCTCCAAATACGGTGGTAATGTTTAGACGTTACTCCTTTCCTGGCCTGAATAAGAGTGGGAATGACTTCTTTTGGAATACCCTTTTGGGCTAGAATCCGGCGCTCAACAGCCATGCCGTCAAACGTAGCCGCGGTAAGTCTTGATACACGCACGGCCCCTGCTGCAGCAGGTCCTCGCGAAGAGGAAGAGGCCGAGGATCTTCTATGAGCAACTCCTGAAGATCTGGATACCAAGCCCTCCTTGGCCAGTCTGGGACAAAGAGGTTCGCTCGAACCCTTGTTCTTCGTATGAGCTTGAGAACTTTCGGTATTAGTGGAAGTGGAGGGAAAACATACACCGACCGAAACACCCACTGGGTCACTAGTGCATCCACTGCTATTGCTTGAGGGTCTCTCGACCTGGAACAATATCTCTGAAGCTTCCTGTTGAGATGAGATGCCATCATGTCTACTTGAGGTATTCCCCAAAGACTTGTCACCTCTGCGAAGACTTCTTGGTGGAGGCCCCACTCTCCTGGATGGAGATCGTGTCTGCTGAGGAAGTCTGCTTCCCAGTTGTCCACTCCCGGAATGAAAATTGCAGACAGAGCTCTTGCATGTCTTTCTGCCCAGAGGAGGATCTTTGTCACGTCTGCCATTGCCGCTCTGCTTTTCATTCCACCCTGACGGTTTATGTACACCACTGCTGTTACATTGTCCGACTCGATCAGCACGGGTTGATCTTGAAGAAGATGCCCCGCTTGTAGAAGGCCGTTGTAAATGGCTCTCAATTCCAGAACGTTTATGTGAAGACAGGTTTCCTGACTTGACCATTTTCCTTGGAAGCTTTTTCCCTGTGTGACTGCTCCCCAGCCTCGGAGACTTGCATCCGTGGTTACCAGGACCCAGTCCTGAATCCCAAACCTGCGTCCCTCTAATAGGTGAGAACTGTGTAGCCACCACAGGAGCGAAATCCTGGCTTTGGAGGACAGGATTATCTTCTGGTGCATGTGTAGGTGGGATCCGGACCACTTGTCCAACAGGTCCCACTGGAATACTCTGGCACGGAATCGGCCAAACTGTATGGCCTCGTAAGCCGCTACCATCTTCCCCAACAACCAAATGCATTGCTGGATCGACACTCTTGTTGGTTTCAAAATTTGTTTGACCATTCTCTGGATTTCCAGAGCCTTCTCTACTGGAAGAAATACCCTCTGAACTTCTGTGTCCAGTATCATCCCCAGAAAGGACAATCTTGTTGTTGGTTCTAACTGCGAAAATTTATGATCCAACCGTGTTGTTGGAGTACTGACAGGGAGAGTGCAATGTTCTGCACCAACCGTTCCCTGGATCTCGCTTTTATCAGGAGATCGTCCAGGTAAGGAATTATATTGACTCCTTGTTGTCGGAGGAGGAGGACCATCATCTCTGCCATCACCTTGGTGAATACTCTCGGTGCCGTGGAGAGTCCGAACGGCAGCGTCTGGAACTGGTAATGGCAATCCTGTACTGCGAATCTCAGATAAGCTTGTTGAGGAGGATAAATGGGAACATGTAAGTAAGCATCTTTTATGTCTACTGACACCATGACGTCCCCTTCCTCCAGACTGGAAATCACTGCTCTCAGAGATTCCTTCTTGAACTTGAACCTTCTCAGGTAGAGATTCAGATTTTTCAGGTTTAAAATTGGTCTGACCGAGCCGTCCGGCTTCGGAACTACAAAGAGGCTTGAATAAAAACCTTCTCCTTAATGTGACAAGGGCACCAGGACAATGGCTTGATCCTGACATAATTTTTGAATTGCAGCTGTTACTACTTCTCTGTCTGGAAGAGAAGCTGGCAAGGTTGATTTGATATATCGGCATGGGGGAACATCTTGAAACTCCAGTTTGTATCCATGGGACACTATTTGTAAAACCCATGGGTCCAGGCCAGATTGAAGCCAGATCTGACTGAAAAGCTTCAGACGTGCTCTCACCCGAGGGGACTCCTGCAAGGGAGCCCCAGCGTCATGCTGCATATTTGGCAGAAGCAGGGGTTGATTTCTGCTCCTGCGATCCTGGAGACGCTGCTGATTTCTTTCCTCTTCCCCTCCCTCTACCTGCAAAGAAGGGGGAACCTTTGGCCTTTTTGTATTTATTGGGCCGAAAGGACTGCATGTGAGAGTGATGTGTCTTTTTCACCGGTGCAGGAGCATAAGGCAAGAATGTCGACTTACCTGCGGTAGCCGCAGAGACTAACGCATCCAGCCCGTCTCCAAACAAGGCCTCACCTTTATATGGGAGAGCCTCCATATTTCTTTTGGAATCTGCGTCAGCATTCCACTAGCGAATCCACAACGCCCTCCGAGCTGAGACCGCCATGGTAGCTGCTTTTGAACCCAATAGTCCAATATCTTTCATGGCTTCTAGCATGTATGCAGCAGTGTCTTTGATATGACCTAACATTAGGAGTATCTCGTCTCTATCTATCGTGTCAATTTCCGATGACAAGTTATCTGACCATATTTCGATAGCACTACTCACCCACGCGCAAGCAATGGTGGGATGAGCAGCGTACCATTGGCCACATAAATAGACTTTAACGTAGTCTCCAACTTGTGGTCTGCCGTCTCCTTTAGTGAAGCTGTCCCAGGTGCAGGGAGAATCACCTTTTTAGTTAACCTTGACAGAGCACTGTTTAAAAGGGGGGGGTGACTCCCATCTTTTCCTGTCCTCTGCCGGGAAAGGATAAGCAACCTGAATCCTTTTGGGAATCTGAAATTGCTTCTCAGGGTTTGCCCAAACTCCCTCAAATAGAGTATTTAGCTCATGAGAAGGAGAGAAAGTTACATTAATTTTCTTTTCTTTATAAAAATAAGCCTTCTCCTGAGGTACAGGAGGGGCTTCCGTAACTTCCAAGACTTCCTTTATAGCAACAATCATGTATTGAATGCTTTTTGCCAATTTAGGATCTAGTCCCCTGGAATCACTATAGTCAACACAGGGATCAGAGTCCGTGTCGATATCAGTTTGTACAATTTGAGCAAAAGGACTCTTATGTGACCTAGATGGGTCGCCTGTGGATGAAAGGGCAGAGCTATGAAAAATCACATCTTCCACTGATTTTCTCCAGTTTTCAGCATGAGACTCAGACTTATCCAATCTCTTACTGATATGATTCACACTATCACGTAATTCTTTCACCCATTCAGTCTCGTGGTGTGCCGGCAGCGCCACCACATTACAACTGTGTCCCTAAAATGGCTCCCTCAGGGGGAAGAACTCCCTGCCTCAGACATGTCACACGTGCACAATCACACAACAGACACTCCGGGACTTATTGGGGACAGACCCACAGTAAATCTGTCAGAAGGATACAGATAGGATTTACCAGTTCACAACCCAGCGCCAGCAATAAATTTTCTGTGAAACACAAAATGCCCACAGACCTGCAGCACTTTTATAATGATAATTACACAATATACAGCACCAAATTACACTGTGCCCCCCCTGTTTTGCACCCTGGTACTTGGTTCAGCAGTGGAGGAGGACCAGCGTTCTTCTCTGCAGCCTGGAAGGAGAGAAAATGGCGCTGAGCAGTGTGATGGTGCGTTTCCCCTCAGACTTTTAGATACTAATATTTATACTGGCGGGGGTAGGGCTGTGCCTCAGCATCTTATACCCCTTATCTGCCAGTTTTACTAGGTTTCATGCTGCCCAGGACGCCCCCCCCCCCCGTGCCCTGCACCCTGCAGTGCCTGTGTGTGATGGGTAGCATGGCGCGCAGCGTTCCCGCCCTCTGCGCGGTACCTTTTAACCGTCACGATGACTGAAGATCCTTTTCTTCTTACACTCTCCTGTCTTCTGACTTCTGGCTCTGCAAGGGGGGTGATGGCGTGCTGTGGGAGTGAGCACATAGCCGCAGCTAGCGTTCAGTACCCTTCAGGAGCTAATGGTGTCCTGTCAGCCAGAAGCAGAGCCATGAAACTATTCAGGAAGTTGGTTCCCACTACTGCCCCATAAGTCCCACGTAGCAGGGAGACTGTTGCCAGCAGTTCTCCCTGAAAATAAAAAAACGAACATAAGTCTTGTCAGAGAAACTCAGTAGAGCTCCCCTGGAGTGCATCCAGTCTGCCTGGGCACATTTTCTAAACTGAGGTCTGGAGGAGGGGCATAGAGGGAGGAGCCAGTTCACACCCTTGAAAAGTCTTAAAGTGCCCATGGCTCCTGCGGAACCGTCTGTACCCCATGGTACTGAAGTGGACCCCAGCATCCTCTAAGACGTATGAGAAATTCTGATATTCTAGGGCGCCGTGATTCAAAAAAGTAACCACTGAGCTAGATGGTGTTTTGGGCACAGATTTGAGTGGTAGAATAAACACATGCTGTAAAGTGCAGAATGAATGGGCCCGGCCCCATTATTATGCACCTACAGCATGCGTGTATCCTCCCAAAAAAATCTGCCCCCAAAACATCATATAGCCTATACCGCACCATATTTATTGGGAATTAATAACTTTAAAACAAAACCCTTAACAAGGGTGGTCATTCCGAGATGTTCGTTCGTTGCCGATTTTCGCTATGCTGCGATTTGTTGCTAAATGCGCATGTGCATGGTACGCTTAGTTATTTAACTAAAAACTTAGCAGTTTTGCTGTTGTTCGTGCGGCACTTTTCAGTCGCACTGCTGTTCGGTGAGTGATTGACAGGAAAGGGGTGTTTCTGGGTGGTAACTGAGCGTTTTCCGGGAGTGTGCTAAAAAACGCAGGCGTGTCAGGGAAAAACGCAGGAGTGGCTGGAGAAACGGGGGAGTGGCTGGCCGAATGCAGGGCGTTTGTGACGTCAAACCAGGAACTAAATGGACTGAGGTGATCGCAATCTAGGAGTAGGTCTGGAGCTACTCAGAAACTGCAAGAAAATATTTAGTAGCAGTTCTGCTAATCTTTCGTTCGCTATTCTGCTAGGCTAAGATACACTCCCAGAGGGCGGCGGCCTAGCGTTTGCACTGCTGCTAAAAGCAGCTAGCGAGCGAACAACTCGGAATGAGGGCCAATGTTCTCATTCCCAATAAATATGATGTGGTACTTTCACTCCTAAGATGGAGGGCTATATGGTGTTTTGGTCGCAGATTTGTTTGGGAGAATACACACATGCTGTAAAGTGCAGAATGAGTAGGCCCAGACCCATTATTATGCACCTACAGCATGCGTGTATCCTCCCCAAAAAATCTGCGACCAAAACACCATATAGTCTGTACCGCACCATATTTATTGGGAATGATAAGATGCCTACAAATTTTCAAACTGGGGCATGTCCTCCTCTGCCTCCAGCATTGCAGAGTATATGTCTGAGGAGCAGGTGGGTGGGGGAGTAGGCTGTGGTTGGGTGGGCGTAATAGGATGGGGTTGGGTGGGCGGAATAGGATGGGATTGGGTGGGAGGAGCAGTGATAGGACGGCGGTCGAACAGTACAGCAGGAGTTGCGATTTTCAGGCCTTGTTCAGCATCTTTAAATTTAGATGCTGAATCTGCTCCGCTTTACCCAGGGGCAGGTTGCGCATGGCAGGGGCCAAGAATTCCCCAAATTTTGTGTAGTGGTTGGGGGGCTGGGCAAGTCTTGCCTTGATCTCTTCAAAGATTAGGTATTCGCCCTCCTGGTCGGTGTGTTTTTTTTTTTTTTTTTGGCATCTCTTCCGGGGACAAGGCGGAGGAGCTGGTGCTGCAGAGGTATCAGGGGTAGCTGGTGCTTCAAGGGTCGGATCTTGGGTCTGTGATTCCTCTGTATCCAGGAGACTGAGGTCTGGGGTGGTGGGAATCTCCACACTTGCACTCTGTAGTAGATTTTAAAAAAAATACACTGTTTAAATACATGTTTTAATTATTTATTTCTATTTTTTGTAGCTCCCCGCAAGTACATCTAAATGGCAAGCCGTGGCAGAGGAGTTTTCCACCACTTGGCAATTCCCTAACCATGGGGGAGCAATAGAGGGCAAACACATCCGCATCAAACCTCCTGCATACAGCTTTATTTTAATTAGAAAGGGTATTTCAGCATTGTGCTGATGGCAGTGGTGAATGCCAACTATGAATTCATATTCATTGACGTTGGCAAAAATGGACGTGCATCAGACGGTGGGTTGCTGAAGAATATCACCTTCTATGAGCGGCTTACCACAAAGACCCTGAACTTGCCATCTAGGGAGCAAACTAAGCACGGCCTCAATTTTGTTTCCATGGCTGATGAGGTATTCGCACTCCACAAGAACATTATGAAGCCGTACCCCTAAAGGCACCTGACAAGGGAGAAGCGCATCTACAATTATAGGCTATATCGGGCACGGCGAATTGTAGAGAACACTTTTGGCATCCTGTCTAGCCGATTCCACATATTCCTAACGGCTATCAATTTGCAGGTGGAGACGATAGATTGGGTGGTGACTGCGTGCTGTGTCCTGCATAACTATTTGCGCAGCAAAACCACCCAGCATAGGAGACTGCCCAGAGCAGCGCCAGGAGACTCAGTCGCAGAACACCCAGAGGAGACTTCACCATTTCTCTCTGTGGAACCACCTCCACTCCATTCTAGAGTGAGTGTACGGGCAAAACAGGTCAGGGATGAGTACCTGGCCTATTTTAATGGGGTGGGTGCAGTCGATTGGAAGGAGGACAACATTTAAGTGGACTGTGTTGGACTAATGGAACTTGCAAAAACTTTAGTGAACCTTTTAAAAACTTATTCCAAAAAATATACTTACAGATGCCGACAGAGATAGTTCACCCTCTTCAGGCTCTGGTGTGGCAGTCCGAGGGGGGGAGGTGAAACCTGTCCAGGTAGGCTCCTGGTCCAGGACAAACTCCAGCATGGGGTAGTACCATAGCGAGGTCTTGTAAACCTGGGAGGAACCTGCTCCAGATCTTTTGGACTGTTCCATTTTTTTGTGTTCTTTGAGGAACATCGTACACAGGTTCTGGATCTTTTTCTTAACCCAGTCCTTGTCAGCACCGGACACAAAGGGCCTGCTAGCTCCTCCAAGGCCGCATTCTGCCAGACTTTATCCGAATACCTCTTGGCTTTGATCTTCCACAGACAGTCATGGCCACGGTACATTTCTAGTAGCCCGGTGATGAAGTCTATATCCTGATTCAGAGACATATCTATAATGAAAAAAAAGTGGTGCACAAACTATTATATATTTTGTATTTAAAAATGGTTTTACTTAAGGTATATGGTTAAATGGTTATGTGATTAAATGGTTATATGGTTACATTTTGTTAAGATATGGTTTTAAAATTATTATTTTATTTCTTTTCATTTTCAAAATGGTTTTACTTAAGTTTAAAAATTTACTTTCAAAATGTTTTGATATATGGTTCAATTTGGATAATATATGGGTTTAAATAAAGTTATTTTATGGAAATAGTTTCCTCATTACCCAAACATCAATGGTGCAGCATTGGGGTACAGTGGTGGGAAAAACACATGGCCATCAGTTTGGGGACAGAGAAACACAAGGTGCAGCATTGGGGTACAGTGGCGGGGAAAACACATGGCCATTAGGGGGTTAAAATAAGTTTGGGGACACAGAAACACAAGGTGCAGCATTGGGGTACAGTGGCAGGGAAAACACATGGCAATTAGGGGGTTAAAATAAGTTTGGGGACACAGAAACACAAGGTGCAGCATTGGGGTACAGTGGCGGTGAAAACACATGGCCATTAGGGGTTTTAAAATGGCTTTGGGCCCACAGAAATGAATAAAATGTGAACAATAGAATACATTGATGGTCAGTGTGATTACATTGGTGGACAGTGTGCTAGGTGGACAGTGATATTGGTGGTCAGTGTGGATTAAATACATAGTTTGGGCAATGGAAATCTAATCAAATCGGATATACAGAGTAGAGCTCTCCTCCTGCTGCTGCTGCGGCTGATGGGAGTGTCCTGAGAATGCCAGTCAAACTTCCTATGATATATTGCATGCAATATATCGCAGGCACAAAAAACACACCTTTTTCCATATGATTCCATGTGATTACGATATATCATGAGTGCAGCACTAGCGACCTAGGGGATCTGACACGACACTCACGGGAATGCGCATCGTATCGGATTGGATGGAAAACACATACAATGTGACACTTTTCATAAGATATATCAGACCGAAAGGTCAAAATCGCAGGAACTCGGCCATTATCGTTCTAGTGTATGGGGCCCTTAACTCTTTCTCCACGTTATACCTGCCCCCCCTGCAGTGCACATGGGGGGTCATTCCAACCTGATCGTAGCTGTGCTAAATTTGGCACATCTGCGATCACTTACACTGACATGCGGGGGGACGCCCAGCACAGAGCTAGTGTGCCCCACATGTCAGGCCGCCCCCACCCCCGCACGAGTACAAAAGCATAGCACAGCGGCGATGCTTTTGTACTTGAAGAGTAACTCCCCACCAGCGCAGCTCCTGCGGCTGACCGGGAGTTACTCGTCACCTGCGTTGGCCGGACCGCATCCACAAAATGGCGACCAGACGCTGCCGTGAAGCCCCCTCCCATCCAGCGACCGCCTCTGCCTGTCAATCAGGCAAAGGCGAACGCTAGGCAACGTCAGCCATTGGCTGTCACCGATGCGCCGGCGCACTGCGATGCTGGCACATGCGCAGTTCTGACCTGATTGCTGCACTGCGATAAACTGCAGCAAGCGATCAGGTCAGAATGACCCCCATAGTTTTGCCCATTAGGTAACAAATTTGCTGCTGCGATCAGATCTGAATTAGGCCCTAAATCCCACATCCTGATCAGGGCCGGTTCTGGGGCTCTGTGCGCCCCGGGCGGCAATAGGGCGCGTGGTCATTTACGCCCGCTGGACAGACTGAAATGATGTGTGGTGCGCGATGACGTCATCGCGCACCGCACAGCAAAGGTCCTCTCCACGAAGGGAAACTAGACGCGTACGCGTCTAGTTTCCCTTCACAGCGGCCAGCGGCAGCGGGGGGCACAGCAGCAGCGGATCTTGCCCTGGTGCGGCGCCCTCCGGATGGCGCCCTGTGCCCTCCGGAAGGCAGCGCCCCGGGCAAAAGTCCTGCTTGCCCGTGGCAAGATCCGCTACTGATCCTGATACCTAACCAGACACAAGGATAAATAGGTCACAAGCCAGTTCCTGATAGTTTGAATGTCTGTGGCTTGCAGGAGGAAACTGGAGCATTAAACCTTAGGCATTGTATACCCCTGCTCTTCACCATATTGGTGGTTTAGGGTGGGTGGTACCAATACAAACTGCCTATTTTCCAATAAAGGTTTTTTATATAAAGGACAAAAGAGGTCCACAATTTCTAATGCCTCACAAAGACCTGGAATGTTTTTTTTTGTTTTTTTTTTATTCTCTTTATTCATCAGAGCACAAGAGGACATATCACAAAATATTCCATACATCAAGAATGATAAACGCATGGGTACAGACCTGGAATGTTTAATCTCTTATGGACCTCATGTTAGCACACAAAGAAGGAGGTTTACAATAAAACTGTAATGCTACTATTGAATACTCGGTTTATTTATTAGAGAATAAGCAAGTGTGTATGATTAACTATAATTCTGTCTTCCAAAGTGCCTCATCACACACAGAGATACATTGCAGGGTTTTCATTCTGTTCCCAGGACTCAGCTTGGTTTCCATAGGAAATGTTATTTTCTGAATGAATACCTCCGCATTTCAGGGATTTGTGTTCTCCACAGTCCAGTAACATGAGTGATATTATGCCATGTTTTGGAATGAAGAGAAGACTGATCTATAACAACACATTATATTGATCAGTAGGAGGCTGCAGCATCTGTTAGCAGCATGTGCTAACTGATAAGCTGTGCTGTTCATGCACAAACACAGGCAAGGGAGCAGTGAATGTAAGAGCCACAAAGGACATCTCTCCATTGGGTTTGTCTGAAAACATCTGCCCACACCATGCAAACAAGGGGGGATTGTATTGGAGATTTAACAATTGAGAACAAAATACCCTGCTTTGCTGTAAATATGAGAAAGCAGAGTACAGGGTCCCCCTCTCTCTTTTTGCACATGTGCAGCTCTCCAGGAAAATGGCATGGTGTTTATCTTCCCAGTAACTTGAATAGCGTCATCGTGGCCCCGCCCCCTGCCTCACAATGCCTGTAATGTAGGCATTATGTAGCGGGCAGGGCCGGCGACAGGGTGGGTCAAAGGGGACACCTGTACCAGGCCCCAAAGATTAGAGGGGCCCCAAGGATACGCCACTAAGTGCACGGCAGGGATGTGAGACGTCTTGTCAAATAAGACAGCAAACTGTAGCCTGTGTGGGTGCAGCCTCAGAGTGATAGGAGCCTCTCACACACAGTGACTGTGTGGCACGAGTGTGCGCCCACTCTTCCAGGTCCAGCTCTGTTAAAGGCAGTTATGGGACATGGAAGCAGCTTCACTAGCTAGGATTCCTGTGCCCTGTGCCGGCCTTTTCTGGGGAGTGAGGGCTGCATGGTACCTGCTGTGCAGTGTTCAGGTGTGGATACTTGGGGGTGCAGCACAAGTGAATCTCTCCCTGGGGTAGGAGTGAATTGGTGAGGTGATACAGGGCTTTATGATGGGATGTGGGTGCTGGGAATGCAGCATGGAGTCATTGGGCAGAGACAGACTCTGGGGTGTGATGAAGGAGAGAGGGAGACACACACTGTACTGTGGTATGCATTTGGGAGTAATGAGAGGTAAACTTATTTATATATGTGCTTAGATAAATATATACATATATTTATTCACTAAATTTGTTATAAAGCACAGCAAATTCAGTTGCGCTATATTATATATATATATATATATATATATATATATATATATATATAAAATCTGACTGGGCCCCAGAGATATCACTGTACCGGGCCCTGAGATTTCTGTTGCTGGTCCTGGTAGCGGGGATGGGTCTGCGATGGTGCGATTTTAGCCAGCATCACCCCCCACTCCTTTATGCCCTTAGTATGTCGAGTCATGACCCCCAGCCATGCCGAGCTGAATATCGGCAAGCATGGTGAGTGGTGTGGGCCCTCCTTGACCTAGGGAGCCATGTACACCGCACATCCTGCTCAGTGTATTGGTGCAGTCACTTAATTTATATATATATATATATATATATATAAAAATAAAAGTCACAATAGATCGGCACTCCGTAGTAACCAGTGCAATAACCCGGTGCCCTCACATTCTCATAGAGAAAACAAACAGACTAGTTCAGTGCGGCACTCACAGGCTTGAAATAAAACACTCAATAGACGTGCAGCGGTTCCAACGTTTCAATGTTGTTACATTTTTGTCAAGGATAAATTACAATAAAACATTTGGAGGTATAAATACCTGACCAACATGTGCTTCTGGCGTCCATTCCGGTTGCGGGACTGCCCCCCCCGGCCGGCGGCACTAATTAGTGACATCATCACCTGGCGAGTGAGCCGGTCTGTTAAAAAAAAATGTAAGTGACAGATTTAAACATAGTGTGTACTGAAAGATAAAAAATACAAAAAAAAAAAAAAATACTAATATGAGTCAGCAACATTTCACAGTATCTAACCATTCATAATGATGGCTATCATTGAACAAAGGAAAATAAAAACATTATAGCCATTACTTGAACAGCACAGTATATAGACATACTAATAGATACACATTAACAAAACGTATCGAGACATTACTAAATACTTTGTTGAAACATTCCATTATATATAAGAAATGCTTTATGCTTCCCAATACTTACTAAAAATTAAAGGTAAATCAATCCCCAATTACTGATGGTTATAGGGAAAATGGTGGATTACCGATAGATACCATGATTTAAAAACAATTTAAGCCTAGTTGTTCATTAAGCCCCCTCGACGCTACTATGCCTAATCGCATTATCCACTGGGACTCGCATTGTAAAAGTTTTAATGCTCGGTTACCTCCCCTAATATTTTCTGGGATAAAGTCGATCATCCTATATCTTAATGATGCAAGGGTATGTTTGGCATTACAAAAGTGACGTGCCACCACTGGTTGCTCACTTGTTCCTACTGATAAGGCTGCTCTGATAGCAGACCTATGAGCTGTCATTCTTTGATTAAAGGTACTTTCCGTTTTCCCAATGTAAGATTTTCCACAGGGACACAATGGGGGTCATTCCGAGTTGTTCGCTCGCAAGCGGATTTTAGCAGATTTGCTCATGCTAAGCCGCCGCCTACTGGGAGTTAATCTTAGCATCTTAAAATTGCGAACGATGTATTCGCAATATTGCGATTACACACCTCGTAGCAGTTTCTGAGTAGCTCCAGACTTACTCGGCATCTGCGATCATTTCACTGCTTGTCGTTCCTGGTTTGACGTCACAAACACACCCAGCGTTCGCCCAGACACTCCTCCGTTTCTCTGGCCACTCCTGCGTTTTTTCCGGAAACGGTAGCGTTTTTTCCCACACGCCCATAAAACGGCCTGTTTCCGCCCAGTAACACCCATTTCCTGTCAATCACATTACGATCGCCAGAACGATGAAAAAGCCGTGAGTAAAAATCCTAACTGCATAGCAAATTTACTTGGCGCAGTCGCAGTGCGGACATTGCGCATTAAGCGGAAAATCGCTGCGATGCGAAGATTTTTACCGAGCGAACAACTCGGAATGACCCCCAGTATTTGGTATACAACATATCTGGACTTATACGATTGATGGTGTCTAATGTAGTAAGTTTTACCCGAATGGGGGTGTTGAAAAGTTTTACCTTGTATCATAAAACAACATGTTGTACAACCACATGCATAGCAGCCTGTTTGTTTAATCAAAAAATTAGAAGGTTTTTTTCTGTTAGTAATATCAGTTTTAACGAGCAGGTCCCTGAGGTTTTTACCTCTAGTATAACACAACATAAGTCGTGTGCTGGTCAAATCTATATCTGGATCTGATTGGACCATAGGCCAGTGTTTTTTTGATACTTTATTGATAATTTCACTACTTGTAGTATATGAATTTACCCAAGGAAGAACTGCATTATTAGCTTTCTCGATCTTTTTCTGTAACAGAATAGATCTTTGAACGGATAATGCTTTTTGTTTAGCTAGCATCAAAATTTCCATATCATATCCTCTTTCCAAGAATTTAGACAACATGATGTCCATTTCATGTTCAGCTTTTATGGGATCACTATTCACTCTCCTTACCCGTATGAATTGCCCACCTGACATACCGATCTCCCCCTGGACTCATGTCTTTATATGCAGCCAATGGTTTAGGGTGAAAGCTAGTGAATAGGAGTAAATTATTCCTATCTGTTTCTTTGGTATATAAAGATGTGGTAACTATATTACCTTGTCTCATGATTTTAACATCCAAATAATTGATCTCTGTGTTACTGATGTTATATGTAAAGTTTACAGGACTGCAACCAGCATTATGATGTTCAATTAAATCAACAAATGATTGTGCAGACCCCTTCCAAAAAAACAATAGGTCATCTATAAACCTTGTATAGAAAATGATGTTTCTAGAGACCTCTTGATCACTGAAAAAGATCTCCTGTTCTATAGAGAACATATACATATTTGCATAAGCCGGTGCGACAACCGATCCCATCGCACACCCGCTTGTTTGCAGGTAAAAATCTCCTGCATACAGAAAGAAATTTTTTGTCAATACTAAATTAAGTAATTCTAATACTAGGTTTATGTCAGGTCCTGTATACATAGGGTGATTTTGAATAAATTTTTAACTGACAATATACCCTTTTGATGTGGAATTATATTATAGAGACTACTAACATTGACACAGCATAACTGGATCTCCCCTTCTAAAGGGGGCAAATTGTTAAGCTTATTTAAAAGATCCGTTGTATCCAATAAAAAATTCTTATGTTGTTGAACACATGGCTGAAACAAGGAATCCAGATATGCTGAAGTTGGCTGAAATAAAGAGTTAGTAGCTGCAATAATCGGGTGGCCAATGATTTATGAATCTTAGGGACCGTATAGATAATTGGTACCAAAGGAAAATATGGCATTAGTGCATCACTCAATTTCTTAGTGATAATTTTATTCTGAACTGCATCCTGGAGCAAATTTTGTAATTCTTGTTTAAAGATACTGGTCGGGTCTTTAGGTAAAGTCCGATAGATGTTAGAATCACTTAGTTAGCGTTCCAATTCAATGCAGTAGTCTTTGAGATCTTGAACTACTAGTCCTCCTCCCTTATCAGCAGGACGAAAGATCAATTCCTTGTTCTCCGACAGGTCCTTAAGTGCTTTCTTTTCTTCAGGCATTAAATTGTGATGTATGTTCCTCTTAGGTAGGTCTTTGCGGACCTCCTGTTCCACTATCCACATGTATAATTTAATGGTGGGATTAGTTGATGGAGGATCAAATTTAGATCGAGGCAATCATTTTTGTACTTGTGGAGGAATTGTGTCAACCGAACTGGTCTGTGAGGGTTTATTAGCAAAGAACTCTCTTAGTTTTAATTTACGTTGTAGCTGATTAAGTTCCTTCTGCCATTGGAGTTCGTCATGCGAAAAGTAGTAGGCACAAATGATAGTCCTTTTGAAAGAACACGTTCTTCAATGGCTGACAATTTATAGGTAGATAGATTAAAAATCACGAGGTGAATCCACAAGATCTCGCTGTCGGATCTCGCGGTATTGGCTCGAGCACCAGGGCTGGACGGAGTACCCAGTCCGTCACTGTGTGTCTTCATTTACTTTAATGGAACTAGATAAAGGCCAGCCTGTAATTACACCACCACCCGCACTGCCGACACCTCCACCTGCCACATATTCCATTGCGCTTTACAATTAGAACAACAGTAATAGAACAAAACAGGGTAAAAACAGACAGGCATAGAGGTAGGAAGGCCCTGCTCACAAGCTTACAATCTATAGAATTATGTTTCTTGTCTGTTGCCTGTGCCTCTTTGTATCACATGAATCATAATCAGCAGCGGATCCTACCTTAATGTCGTACCTGTGCCATATTATACAATACACATATACATAGATTTTGTCACTGCACACAAGCATACTTTTTAAGAGGCAGCACCACAGCAGGATTTTGGACTCCTGGATCAGCTGGACAGGGTCACAAAGAGGAGGAGGAGGCCCAGGTCGTCTTCATGTATCTTAGCTGCACTGTCCATTTGGGCATGGTAGTGGAGTGGCGCGATTACACACAGAAGAGGAGGTGCTGATACTAGGTGTTGCAACAAGGGGCCTGTAATGACTTCCACCTTTTGTGTAATGGTAGCCAAAGGTACGTTAGGATTCCTATGGGAAAACATGCACTCTCTGCCCATTGGGGAGGTTGCTGAGCAATGGAACCCCATGTACCCACCATGCAACAGAGGGAGATATGTAACTTGGCCTCCTCAGGCAGGGAAGGGGGTGCGAGGACACATTTGGGGAAATGTTACTGCAGTTGTATCGATAAGTGATGCAGCTGCGCGAGTACTTGGTGGAAGCAGGATTTTTAGGTGCTGTGCATTACTACTGTCGCCTTGTCACAGAGCTATCTCCAGTCCCTGGAAGCCCTATATGTGCTGGCTGTATGACTGTGGCTGCAGAACACCCCCGGCTATCAGTGCCTACCTCATCCCTATACATCTCTGTTCATTTTAATTTAAAAACCAACCACATTACATACATTTGTTCAAGTTGTATAAGCAGATCAAATGCACAGGTGCCATAGCAAAGCCTGAATGTACTTTCATGTCCATAGGCACCAATTGGTCGCTGCGTGCACTGCAGTGCAGGGGCACTACTGCTGACATCGGGCATTGCATGGGTGAGTGGAAACTGCTGGTGCTCTAGATTGAGTTGCTAAACTTAAATGCAGTTTCGGGCCAGGAACTGCCTTAGACTCGATGTCCTGTACCTAACTCAACCCCCAGATAAGCAAGTGGTGGTGCGTGGTTTTGGCAGCCTCTGACAAGAATTTTTTTTCCTGTTTCCAACGTTTATGGGATCCTGTGTGCCTATTTGCGTTGGGGGCCTGGAGCTGCAGCTCGGATGCACCACTTATGTACAAAGACAAGCATCGGACAAATATCACACGATCAGACCATATGGTGGCTCAAAATGTCCATCCTACATAAGATGCTGGGGCCAGAACCACTGCATAAGAAGGCGCAGTGGCTGGCAGCCATGAAGTGGTTGTGACATGCCTATATTTCAGTTGCCACACTCAGATACCTCCCACAAACGGATGCTGAGCCTGATTCAGAGATGGACGCAGCTCACATTACTGCTGCGTCAACAGGCTAAGTGGAGTAGGTGACCCATGTTGCTGAATTTTAAATGATCGGACCCAAGATGGCTGTGAACATGATTCGCAAGCGTGAGGAATGAACAAGACGGAATGCCAACCACACCTGATGGTTGGCAAGCACAATCCTTGGAGACATGATGTCTGTGACCAGAGGGACATGATTGGGCATAAAGTGACACCACCAGACATGGTAATGGGGACATGGACCCCAATGTACGACAGTTTAACTTTGTTGGGGGAATCACAGATTTGTTAGTGCAGTGATCCCCCAGATATTTGTTCCTTATAAAGCTGTAATCCAGAGTGGGTATTCTATACAATGGAGCCTGCTCTTTAGAAACTGTTTCTCTAGGTGATGTCATAACCAGTAAGCAGTGGCAGAACTTTTGAGTTGTAGGTCCAGGTGCAAAAATGTCATTTGAGCCCCCTCCTACACCCCAACGTAAGATCACAATAATCCACACAGCAGTGGGTGACAGAGGGAGTGTGACAGCGTAAGGCAGGAGGAGGCAGAGGGTGACAATGGAAGGCAAGGGGAGGCAGAAGGTGACAGCGCAAGGCAGTGGGAGGCAGAGGGTGATAGAGAGAGTGATAGGGAGAGACAGTAGGTAACAGGGGTACAAGCATAACGTTTTGTGTGGTGTGTAGAACAGGGGGCATGTACCTTTGTGGCATCAGGAACTCAGGAGCATCTGCTCTGTTACTGTCAGAGGCCCCCGCCCCTTGTGCTTACCTCAGTTTGACACTCAGTGAGGCAGGCTCTGACAGTGCCATGTACACCAGTTGTGAGATTTAATTCATTGATAGCAGTGAATCTGAAAGAAAAGTACAGCTGCCTGTTAATTATAGGCAGTATGTGGCTGGGATCATCAGCGCTGATAGGTGGCAGGACTCCTCTATCAGTCCATCACATACAAGGTCAGGCATTGGGGCCCACCCTGTTCTCTGCACTAGGCTATTCATCTGACACTGCTCAAAATGGCCTGCAGGGTGGGCAGAGAATAACTCATTGCTGGTCTGGGCAGCAGTGGGCCTCTTAGTCCTCAGGGGCCCCAGTGCAATGCACCTGCTGACCAATGGTAGCTCTGCCTCTGACACTAAGTGTATTGGGTGCTCTAGGCTGGTACATAGATATTTTGCATGCAAAATAACCAGCTGCTACAGTAAAATAGCCTGGAGAAAGCAATGCTTTTAAAAAACTGAGGGCACTATAATGTGGCATTATGTGAACAAGGTCAATACTATGGGGTATAAGATAAACTAGGGCACTACAATGGGTGATAACATAAGGTATCTCTAAAAGCATGCAGGTGGTGGCCCTATCAGTATGTTGCTATTGGTGGGGGCCCACAAAGCTCTACTTGATCCCCTAATCACTGGAGTTGTCTTTGGAACAAAGATCAGTGGACACCAGACTATGATAAATGTGGGTGCAAACATAGAATTAACAGTGCCAATTCTGCTGTTAACATCATGTCAAAAATATCTCATAGCAGTTAAATTCCTTAAGCATATTCAATCAGTATTCTGTTCTTTCTGGAGAGAGCGAAAACAATTTGTGGACAAGGGAAGAGTTAAGAAATGACTGTAAATCTATCTTGTGAAATATTAATGTTTTGCTTTAATTTGGGAACACTGGATATAATGACATCAGCTACTTATCTGTCTGGATAGTGATGACTCTGTGGTTTGTCAAGAGGACGAAGACAGTAAATTTTCCCCAAAACACGTTATGTGTTTGTGACATTTTTGCTTAGTATATCAATTTGAAACTGTTCAAAAAATAAAAAATAATTAACACATCTTCTCAAATTCATACCTATCTAATTATCCTACAGAAGAGTTCTAAATTCGAAAGATACGGCTTCACCCTATATAACAAGCATCTCTTAGGAAACAGGTGGGTAGGTGAGCAAAAAATGCCTTAATGAAATAACAAAAAAAATGTAAAAAAAATATCTGATATCTGTTGTGGGAATCAGTATTAATTGCTCGAGCATGGGATCCCGGCGTGCATAATACCGATGCCGGGATCCTGTAGGACGTAATCCCGACAGGGGTGAGAATAGGGTATTTCCCCGTCTCCTCTAACCCCTAACCCTATCCCTCTGGTTCCACAGCCTAAACCTAACCTCCCCCTTTGTGCCTGACCCTAAACATGCCCGGGGATTGCCTAAACCTAACCCCCTGTCCCCGCGGCCTCAACCTAACCCTCCCTCACCTGCAGTCTGACCCTAACCTCCCCCGGGGGTGCCTTTATATGTAATTTACTGCAGTTAAAACAGAATCATGGCAAATAAGTGTATACACATGCTAGGATAATATGGCATGCCATGGGATGGATCTGTATTATATCTAAAGTTATCTGGGGGCACTGTGTTGCATAATGTAAACTGGTGTGGCATAATGTGAATTGTGTCACTACAGTATGGCATCTCCTTGTGCTATTGTGACACACATCTGAGCAAAACCTTTGTTATTCAGTTAATATGTATTATTGCATGTGATTGAACAGGTCCCTTGTTATATGATGTACTGTTAATTCAGCTCACACAGAAAAATAGAAAGTTTAATCTCGCTCAGGAAGCCTGAAAGAGATGCCTGGTGTAGTTTCATTAGTGTGCACATTCATTATGATATTCTGTGAGCAGGATAAAGCAAGAACTGTATCTGTGCAGACCAGGTGCCTCAGGTACAGGAGATTGGTAAACATACAGCCTTTGACTAAATCTGCATATAGATGACATGCGGATGCCTACCTGACTTCTAGCCCAGCAAGGGGTAAACAAAGAGCTGTCTAACCAAAAAGTGTATCCAGACTTCAAACAGGAGTAAAGACCAAAACCATATGTTATCTATTTTGGTATAAATTTGATTTCTATAATAGCTAAGAGTTCCCAAAATCATATAAATATATATGAAGTCAGTATGTGAGTCTTAAGTGAGTTGGAAGTCTTTAGAATATATGGTTTGGGAAAAATTAAGTATCTAACCCAGGGTTTATCACACCCAGCCCTCAAGGCACCCTAATAGTTGAGGTTTTAAAGATATCCATGCTTGTGCACTGATGGTATAATGACTGAGGTACTAATTAAGTCACCTGTACTTAAGCATGGATATGCTTAAAACTTGGAAGTTAAGATGCTTTGAGGATCATGTTTGGGAACCACTGATCTAACCAATCACATATCAAATAACAGTCATGTTTGCACTCACATTTCAGTTTAAATAATTAAGATTAATGTAAACATACAATATGTCATGTAGGTATTACACAGGGGAAATTATGTATACTTATTTGTTCTAAAGGTAAAAGTTATGTGGATGAAACTGACATGTTCCCTGTGTTAATTAAAATGCCAGCCAGTCATCTGGTACTTGGTCATGACATCAATGTGGAGGTGAACAGGTGCTAAATGATAGGCAAGTCTTTTGTTCTGTGTCAGACTTGGGGGATCAATTCTAAATTAAAGCCAAGAACTCCCCTCCTCTATTAAAATAAGTTACATAGTAACTTAGTAGCATAGTTAATGAGGTTGAAAAGAGGCAAAATGCCCATCGGGTTCAACCTGTATTCTGTATTAAGGAGTGCACATTATAATGCTGAAGTAATGGTTTCGTACCAATTGACAACAATATTTCGTATCACTCCCATATACTTAATGTCAATATATTAAATGCTATAGCCTTGGATACTTTTTTTCAGCTAGAAAACTGTCCAATCCGTTTTTTAATGCATTTACAGAGTCCGCCATTATTACCTTCTCCGGCAGGGAGTTCCAAATCCTTATTGCCCTTATGGTGAAGAACCCTTTCCTACATTTTGTACAGAATTTTCTCTCCTCTAGCATCAGTGAGTTCCCACGTGTCCTATACAGAGTTCTATTAATAAACAAATCCCCTGCTGTTTGTATTGACCCTTTACATATTTGAAGATAATATCTCCTCTTAGTATGCTCTTTTCAAGGGAATACATATTTAACCTAGTAAGCCTTTCCTCATACTCCAGTGTTTCTAACCCTTTAATCAGTTTAGTAGTTCGCCTTTGAACTCTTTAAAGCTCCTAATATCTTTTTTATAATATGGTGCCCAAAACTGAACTCAATATTCCAGGTGCGAACGTACCAATGATTTATACAGAGGCAGGATTAAATCCTCGTCCCTTGTCTCAACACCCCATTTTATGCACGCATGGACTTTACTTGCTTTCTTTGCTGCATTTTGACATTGTGTACTGTTATTAAGCCTATTATCTATGAGCACCCTCAAATCTTTTTCCACTACTGTTACTCCTATATTTTCCCCATTAAGTGTGTAGGATTCAAGTTTGTTTTTAATCCCAAAGTGCATAACTTTGTATTTTTCAATATTGAACCTCATTCCACATTTAGACGCCCAGGTTTCAAGTTTAAGTAAGTCATTCTGTAGACACGCCACATCGATTTCTGAATTAATTACCTTACACAGTTTAGTATCATCTGCAAAGATTGACACTTTGCTTCCCAGGACTATTCCTAGATCATTAATAAATATATTGAACAGTAGCAGGCCAATTACAGACTCTTGTGGTAATCCGCTGACTACTGGTGCCCATCTGGAGAACATCCCATTGACCACTACTCCTTGCACCCTGTTATCCAGCCAATTACCTATCCATGTACAAGTAGTATTTCCTAGGCCAAGTTCCCTTAATTTGATGATCAGTCTCCTGAGAGGCACTGTATCGAATGCTGTTAAAAAATCTAAAAAGACCACATCCACTGCTTTGCCTTGGTCAAGATTATCGCTCACTTCCTCATAGAAGCTAATTTAGTTTGACATGATCTGTCCCTCACAAACCCATGCTGACTCTTGCTAATAAACTTAGTATTCCGCAGATAATCCTCTATGCTATTCCTCAAAATCCCTTCCAATATTTTACCCACAATAGAGGTTAAACTAACTAGTCTATAGTTCCCAGGATGATTGTTAGATCCCTTTTTAAATGATGGCACTACCTCAGCTATATGCCAATCCCTCAGTACCATACCTGATCTAATTAAACTATGGAAAATCAAGTACAAGGGTCTTGCTAGCTGTGCCCTTAGCTCCATAATAACCCTCGGGTGAAAACCATCTGGGCCCGGTGATTTATTAATCTTTATGTTGCTTGGCCTCTCCAGGACTACTTCCTCACTTAAACAAGCATCTAGCCAAGAATCATTACCTTCACTGTCGCTATGCACTACTATCACCTTCTGAGCCTCCCTGGTGAATACTGATGAAAAAAAATTGTTCAGTATATCCGCTTTTATTTTGTCATTGTTTATCAAGTCTCCCAGTTCATATTTTAATGGGCCTATGATCTCCTTTTTTAATCTTTTACTGTTTATGTATTTATAACACTTTTTAGGATTGGCTTTACTCTCTATAGCGATTTGCCTTTTGTTTACAATTTTAGCTGCTCTTATTACTTTTTTGCATCTTTTATTGCATTCCTTGTAATACTGGAATGACTCCTCCCCTCCAATTGATTTAAATGCTTTGGATGCACGCCTCTTTTTGGCCATTTTTTTTTACCTCCTTATTAAGCCACGTTGGTTTGTGTTTAGTACTCCTGCGTTTACTGCCCATGGGAATGAATTTGTGAATATTGGGGTCATTCCGAGTTGTTCACTCGTTGACGATTTTCGCTATGCTGCAATTTGTTGCAAACTGCGCATGTGCTATTTAACTAAAAACTTATTATAAAAACAAATCTAGACAAATGTCACAGACTTGTTACTATCCGGCGCTAATAATGGATATAGCTCAATAAGATTAGTGGTTTATAGCAGCTGAGTAAAAGCAACTTGCTAGGTTGCCAACAACTAAGAACTATACAAAAAAGAAACATTACTCTGCGCTACGTAACACTGTATCAAACAGAAGTGTGCAGTCTGTCATAAAAGAGTAATTGACTCAGTATGACTCCAATATGTGTAAACAATTTATATTCAATCTGTTAACGCATTTCGTCTCCTAGCAACCAGAGACTTCCTCAAGACTCGTCTTGAGGAAGTCTCCGGTTGCTAGGAGATGAAACACGTTGACGCCCACTTTTCCACGTTTGGTTCTTTGTTTGGTGTAAACCCGCTAATTGAGCCTGCTCACAGCTCTCCACAGCCACAGCACATCTCTGCACGCTACACGCCGGACATTCCAGCCGGCGCTTACCCGCTGATCAAGACCGCTCATGGCTCCCTGCAGGCGCACTGCAACATCGCAGGACTTCATCTGCCTTTACCGGGTGAATGCTACTGGCCTCCGCTGTGAGGTCTAACATCCGTTACTTGGAGAGAGCCCTTTGAGGTCTGCCTATAGCGTTATATGACCAGCAATTGATTATTTTATTCTGGAGCGGTGCTGTGCCTATAATGGAGCGGTAGTTCTTTATTGCATTCAACAGCTTTATAAACAAGTTTTACCTTCATATGTGCATTATTCTACAAAACGGACCCTGTCTACAATTTGTCTCAGGAACCAGCACGTGGGTAATTATATACTGTAATCTTCTTAAGTTATTCACCACGAGACTGTGACTATTTATTGCGGGACTTTTTATTTAAATAGACACAGGGACGCCAGTGTTTTTTAATCTATCATTCATTAAACAGAACCAATGAATTAGCTTTAAATATATATTGTCTGATACATCAATTGTTGCTCTTAAGATAGAACAGACAATTGTTGCAAATTGCATGTTAAATGTCTGTTACATTTGTTGCTTTTAACAGATTGAATATAAATTGTTTATACATATTGGAGTCATACTGAGTCAATTACTCTTTTATGACAGACTGCACACTTCTGTTTGATACAGTGTTACTTAACTAAAAACTTAGCAGATTTGCTGTGGATTCTGCGGCGCTTTCCAGTCGCACTGCTGATCGGTAAATGATTGACAGGAAAGGGGCGTTTCTGGGTGGTAACTGAGCGTTTTCTGGGAGTGTGCTAAAAACGCAGGCGTGTCAGGGAAAACGCGGGAGTGGCTGGAGAAACGGGGGAGTGGCTGGCCGAACGCAGGGCGTGTTTGTGACGTCAAACCAGGAACTAAACGGACTGAGCTGATCACAATCTGTGACTAGGTCCGGAGCTACTCAGAAACTGCATAAAATTAGTTAGTAGCAATTCTGCTAATCTTTTGTTCGCAATTCTGCTAAGCTAAGATAAACTACCAGAGGGCGGCGTAGCGTGTGCAATGCTGCTAAAAGCAGCTAGCGAGCGAACAACTCGGAATGAGGGCCATTGCTATCAAGCAATCCTTTTAAATCTTCCCACATTTCCGATGTGTCCTTACTGTGAAACAAAACTTCCCAGTCAATGTCATTTAGTGCCTGCCTCAGCATATTGAAGTTAGCTTTTCTAAAGTTTTAATGTTTTGGTTGATCCCTTATAGCTATGTTTCTTGAAACTGATGTCGAATGTGATCATATAGTGATCACTGTTCCCAAGGTCTCCCCAACTGTAATGTTTGATATAATGTCCTCATTATTGGTAATAACTAGGTCCAGAATATTATTACCTCTGGTTGGGTCCTCGACTAATTTAGACAAGTATTGATCCTTTAATGTGTTTAGAAACCTGCTGCTCCTAGCTTTTACACATGAATTGTTACTCCAATTTATATCAGAATAATTGAAATCGCCTATCACTAGGATATCCCCCATTCCCACAGCTTTTTCAATTTGCTGCAAGAGTTGTTCCTCCTCATGTATGCTAATATCCAGTTGTTTGTAGCATGTGCCAATGACTAGTTTTTTTGCTTCAATGCCCCCACTTGTGATCACAACCAATAGCGATTCCACGTTATCTCCAGTCCCCTCATAAATAACATCTATTAAGTTTTGGTTTTAGAGGCATAGAGATATACCCCTCCTCCCCTTTTGGTAGCCCTACCCTTCCTGAATATCCCTCCAAATTTGCAACCCAGTCGTGGGAGTCATCCAACCATGTTTCCATAATACCTATAATATCATATTGATTTTCTGATACAAGCCATTCCAATTCCCACATTCTACCTGATAGGCTTCTTGCGTTCACAAGCATACATTTTAGCTTACTATTTCCCTTGCCCGTTTGTTTTTGGGTTTTTTTTTTGGAAAAGTTTTATTGATCGATTTACAGTAACACACAATATCGGTGTGTTTCATTAATATAGAAAAACGACATAGTACAAAAAGGAACACAACAAAGAAATAATATGACAATCAAGTGAGTAAATCTTTTTTTGTTTTTTTAAGTGAGACGACAGAAATAGAGCAAGAGAAGAAAGAGTCCTCTAGGTCTATGGTGTGGCCAACCAGCCTAGGGGAGTGAGAGAACGGGAAGAATAAAGACAGGAAGAGGAAGACACAAAACTGAGGACAAAAGGGGAAATAGAAGAGGAGGGGGGTCCGAGTGGCGGGGTCCGGGCAACGGTAAAACCCCACTGGTACTAGGTATGCAAAATCTGCAGTCACTGTGTATAGTGCATCACACTTACTCTGCCCCGGCTTGTCATGGGTTCAGGCACAGATACCAGAGGGTCCCCTGAATAATCAGGTGTTTAATTACTGTTGCATTGTGGGAGTGGACTACAGGTGTCATTACAGCGCATAAAGAATTGTGCGCCAGGCCATCTCATAAAACAGCATAAAGTTTATTTAACATAAAGCAGGAATATAGCAGGGATAACTTCTTAACACTCCTCCAGCACAAAGCATAATGGTTACATTAGATCATACATCAGGGCACCTCCTCCAGCGCATCACTTAATTGCAGCGGCATGAATATGGCAAACAGCATTACGTACCAGGGCATTCTGTGACCAGTAGTGCTACACATACCAGGTTACCGTCTCTCTATCTGTCATAGTGAGGACTCTTGTCCATGTGGGGCTTCTAATCATGTCGCGTGGCTTCCGACCACTCCCCAGATACATCCTCTCATGAGACTCACACTTGTGGCACATTCTTCTCCTGGCATCACCCTTTCACTGGATTCTGAGTACTGCTGCTCTCACACTGCGATCTCTCCCTCTGTCAGGTGTCTTGCTGTGTCTAGCTGGGTCTGGCATATCTCCCCACCTAAACGCATGGAGAGCCCTCACTGGGGCTACATCTTTCCAACTCACACACCACGCTTCTCTCCTAGCTAATACACGTGCTTCTGCTAGCTAACACTCCAGGCTTCTGGCTGCAATGACACCAGGCTGCAAAGACCATGCTGCTGCTGCATGACAGCCTTTTATAACTTTTTATTCCCAGGGAGACAATCTATCTGGGATTTCCCGCCCTGAGCTCATCTGGGATTTCCCGCCCTGAGCTGCAACTTGGTGAGTCCTGCATTTGCTTTTTTGCAGACTGATCTGTCTTACTGTGAGTTGGGCTGTTAACCCTTTCTGTGCTGCAAGCTGTAGGCTGCTGGCTCAGTGCTATGCAGCTCCAGCAAACCTTTTACTTTTATTACACAGGCATGCTGGCACCTGTAGTGCCACAGAAACTTTGTGCTTGCAGTTCCAGGGTATTACATACACCCCTGCTGAAATCTTGCATGTCCTCATGCAACAGCAGAGTTTTCAACAACATAACACATAATAAACACAATGACAGTATATGTGACAAAAAAACAACAATTACATACGCAGGAAAACATGGCATATCAAACACCACATTACATATAAATCACATATCCTATTGCAGTTTTCCAATGGATTACAGTCCTGAGTCACAGGTGATAATAAAATGTTCAAAACATCTTGTGGCAATTGTGCCAAACACTGAGAACCTGCCCTTGCCTGCCCTTGTCTCCCCCGCCTGGGACAAAAGAGACAGGTGGCTCTCGTGGGCCACTCCCAATAAACAAGTTTCTCCAACTTTTTAGAAAATATATATAGGGGACTTCATTCCCCTTGCGATCCTTGGCTCCTCCGGACACTCAGAAATGGCCAAACACAGTGCCCCAAGGGTGTTGCTCCGACCGGGTGCACTGCATAGTCCCGATGTCCTGTGACATGAGTTCCACCTCCACAAATATTGCCCTTTGAGCCCCACGTTGGGTGCCAATTGTAAAAGGTATGCAAAATCTGCAGTCACTGTGTATAGTGCATCACACTTACTCTGCCCCGGCTTGTCATGGGTTCAGGCACAGATACCAGAGGGTCCCCTGAATAATCAGGTGTTTAATTACTGTTGCATTGTGGGAGTGGACTACAGGTGTCATTACAGCGCATAAAGAATTGGGCGCCAGGCCATCTCATAAAACAGCATAAAGTTTATTTAACATAAAGCAGGAATATAGCAGGGATAACTTCTTAACACTCCTCCAGCACAAAGCATAACGGTTACATTAGATCATACATCAGGGCACCTCCTCCAGCGCATCACTTAATTGCAGTGGCATGAATATGGCAAACAGCATTACGTACCAGGACATTCTGTGACCAGTAGTGCTACACATACCAGGTTACCATCTCTCTCTCTGTCATAGCGAGGACTCTTGTCCATGGGGGGCTTCTAATCATGCCGCGTGGCATCCGACCACTCCCCAGATACATCCTCTCATGAGACTCACACCTGTGGCACATTCTTCTCCTGGCATCACCCTTTCACTGGATTCTGAGTACTGCTGCTCTCACACTGCGATCTCTCCCTCTGTCAGGTGTCTTGCTGTGTCTGGCTGGGTCTGGCATATCTCCCCACCTAAACGCATGGAGAGCCCTCACTGGGGCTACATCTTTCCAACTCACACACCACGCTTCTCTCCTAGCTAATACACGTGCTTCTGCTAGCTAACACTCCAGGCTTCTGGCTGCAATGACACCAGGCTGCAAAGACCATGCTGCTGCTGCATGACAGCCTTTTATAACCTTTTATTCCCAGGGAGACATTCTATCTGGGATTTCCCGTCCTGAGCTCATCTGGGATTTCCCGCCCTGAGCAACAACTTGGTGAGTCCTGCATTTGCTTTTTTGCAGACTGATCTGTCTTACTGTGAGTTGGGCTGTTAACCCTGATAAAGCTAAATATTTATCGTGTATAATACCCTTTATGAGGTCTAAGAACACTGTACGCTATCTACGTATGAAGTACCGTAAGGGTACGCACGTTGCGTAACAATCGCTTAGCCGTAGTCGAGAAGCTCAAGCGTCACGTTCGCTCACGGCCAAGAGATCACAGGCAGGCACGCTATTGGCTGCTGACTAACTTAATGATTCGCTATAGCGTAGCGGACGCTCGGGACCACGAGGAGATCACCAGCGGCGCTGACGCTCACAATGTTAAACCTTTGTATCTAAACCATAAACAGTGTATTGTGCAGTAAAACCTTAGTGTAATGATAGAGTGTAAATGCAACACAGTATAACCTTATTACCTTTAAAGCTGTTCTAGCGTCACCGACGCTCTGAGAATACTTAATACTATAAGAAATACACAGATACCTGGGCTTAGGGTCCAACGCCTAATATATATATTATGAATGATATACTCGCAAAAGAATTAATACAAATACAAATCATACACTACAATATAACATAGACTACCTAACCAGATAACTACACAGGAAATATAATACAATTACTATTTAAGAGAAAATAAGAGAGAAAAAGGAGAAGAGAGAGAGAGAGAGAAATTGGCCCACAATAACAAGAAGATCAATATAGTTGCGGAGAAACACTTACGCACAAAGGAAACGATCGCATGCGCCTCGATATCCAGCTCCCGATTATCAGCAATGAGAACCGTTGAAGAGAGTGAACTGGATATGGTCGGCCTGCCTATTTATGCCCCACACACAATACAATTCAATGGTCCCTACAATCTCATTGTTCATTGGACACAGGAATTCGGCTTCGCATTATAACAAAAGGTCATAGGTTGATTCATACAGGTGGGCTGTGACTGCTTCCAACTGTACAGGTGGGTGGGATACTGGGTTTCCCGCCGCATGACTAAATAAGAACAAATAATAGTAAATGGACATAAACTTCTTATGTCCATAACTATTCGCACGAGCGATTAATCCGCTCCAAACCAACACCGGAATATTGCTATTTAAATACTCTTCCGATGGGTACCAAACACCACTGTATGACCCCTGTTAGACCCTTCATACAATACAAAGAGGGATCTCTCTGTTCAGGAACATGCTATGTTAACTAAACTTTCAGAATCTATCAAAGGGACCATGATCTACAAAATACATTATATAGTGAAAATATGTAATGATTGAGTCGCACGCTACGATCACATAAACTCTACCGTAAATACGCATACCGTGCGCCTGCGGGTGCCCGCGACTGTGAGTATGCGCACGTACGGGAGAGCGTACGCATGCGCAGCACGGACCTGTGTGAGGTGCAAATATGGTAGTGTGCATAGAGATATTTTTCTGACTTTGACAGTCCACCCTTTGGCAGTCAACAATAACTGCCACCTTCTAAAACATTTCAAAAAGAGAAAAATATATGTCAGGGGTTAATACATTTCCATGGTTGGGTAAGGGAGGAGAGGAGAAGGTAGAAAAAGGGTATGACCTAGTGAGATAGCAGAAGCATGTGTGTATGAATCCGTGCTTGGGGGTCATGTATCATCGTGCCGTACGTGTTTTAAATCAAGCTTCGAGGTATTGCGAAGTATACATTTGAATTCCTTCTTATCCCGTGGTACGGGTCTGTGGATGGGCTGTCAAACTTTACCGAGCTCTTTTCGGCTTTGGTTGTAACAAAATGGGGGAGCACATTTTAGTTGATGATACATGAATGGGGGTGATATGTGATTGCTGATATCTGTGCCTGTATTCCCTATCGACTATGTGTGTCATTACCTGAGGGTTGTAGAAATGAAGAAAAGACATAATTACGGTAAATGCGGTGGTATTCTATGTCAGGTAAATGTACATTCGTCGATTGAGGTCTTGTTTGGTGTCTGTTGAATGCAGTCTTCTTTGTGCTTTTGCCCGTAAGGTGCGAGCAAAAGCTGTCAATGTCCATAGATTTACAAAAGTGTTGGGCTAACGTAATTTTAAAATTTCTAGGGAAACTGGGGATCCATGGCATAGTTCATCAAAAATCTGTGTATCAGGTTGTCAAAACTTCTTCTTTAATCCCTCTGTTGTCTGTATATCGGCTCATCAAATTCCTCGTCCAAGTGGGTCTTTTTACCTTGGAGGAAACGGAAAAACAGGTGAAAGAAACGGACCGTAGAAATCGCATTTTCATCACATCATTGTTTCTACATTTGGGTCATAAATCAAGTCCATTGGAATTACAGTTTCCTCACTCCTTAAACTCATTACCCTAGTACGACGATTGCACCTCATTAAAGCCTGACCGCATCTAAATATCAAACCAATCGTTATGATAACACCTAAGATACATAGGAGAAACTTCCCAACATCCATTATGACTCCTTGAGCCCAGTCTCCTAAACCAGAGAAC
>NC_086447.1:326388496-326400996 GCF_028390025.1 Pseudophryne corroboree | reverse complement strand
TGCTCATGTGAGGTCCTGGGTTTCCAAGGCGATCAAGAGATGCCCTGAGGAACTCGCAAAGGGTTTGCATGATGGTACGCCTCTAGCCGATCTTCTATTGGCAGAGCACATCAGAGAATCGGATATCTACCTTGCTGACACATCCAATGATGTGGGTGTGCTCAGTTCTTGCATTTCTGTCTTGGACATTGCAGGTAGTTGGGCCTTGTGGCTCTGTTCATAACAAGCGGATGCAGAATTCAAGAAGTCAGTGAAGGCCCTTCATTTCTCAGTTAAGATCCTATTTGGTCCTGAATTGGATAAATGGATTTCACAGGCCACGTTTCCATTTTCAGTATATTTGGATGCAGACCTTTTCCAATTCTTGTATCCGGAACCTAATATCCAAGGGATACTGCATAGACTTTATGCTTCACCCTCCTCTTCGGTTTTTCTACAACAGGCCTTCCAGACTCCGAAGACAAGAGGATAGTGTTACTGCAGGCTATCTCCAAACTTCTAGACTCCGCTCATGGTGCTGGTTCCACCTCACCAGCGCAAAGTGGGGTTTTACTCAAACTTATTGGTGGTTCTGAAATTAAACTGTTCTGTCCGTCCCATACTGAACCAGAAGGAGTTGCACCTCCTACCTCTTTATACAGATTCAGGATTGTTTTTCCACTGTGTGATTGCGAGCCTGGAAACAGCAGAATATTTGGTGTCCTTGGATATCAAGGACGCTTATTTGCACATTTTGATTTGGGAACCCCATCCAGCCTTCCTTCGGTTTGCCATTTGGGATTCCCAGTATCAGTTTTAGGCAGTTCTCTTTGGGCTTTCTTCAGCACCCAGAGTCTTCACAGTGGTGATGGCAACCATGTGTGACCATAATTCCATATTTGTAGATTATGGAGATAGACTCCTGCGGATGTCTTTTACTTACCACTTTCTCTCCTGCAGCATGGTTTGATTATTAACCTCCCCAAGTCTCATCTGATCCCGTCTCCAGTTTCTGGAAATGATTCTGGACACATCTACAGCGGGTTTCCCTTCCAGCAGACAAGATCACAGCACTTCAGGAGATGGTCCGGTTAGTCCTTCGTCCATGAAAGGTGTCTATGCATTTAGGGAAGATGGTGTCTTCTTTCAAAGCCTTGGAGTTCGGGCGGTTCCATTCAGGACCTAACAACTGGATCTCCTTTCCCAATGGACCGGGTCTCCTCTACAGATGCACCGCCTAGCTCGCGTTTCTCCAGGGATGCGCATATTGATCCTTTTGGTAGTTCCAGTCCAGTCACCCGCTAGTAGGTCGTTTGTTCAGCATTTGGGATTTGGACCTTCTGACAACAGATGACAGCCTCAGGGTTTGGGGAGCTGTGGTGCAGGATCATCAATTCCAGGGCCGTTGGTCACGTCAGGAAGAAATATAAATATCCTGGGATTGAGAGCAGTCTGCATTGCTCTGGTTTAGTCTTTTCTCTTTCTGAGGGGTCTTCCCATCCGGATCCAATCAGACAATGCCACGGCAGTGGCATACATCAACCACAGATGTCGAGCAGTCATGTGAGAGGTCACTCGCAACACTGTCAGCAGTGTTTATTCCCGTGGTAGACAACTGGGAAGCGAACTACCTTCGAAGTCACGATCTGCATCCAGAAGAAAGGCCTTGCACAGACAGATATTTCAGCGGCTGGTTTGACATTGGGAAGTTCCCCAAATAGATCTCATGGCGTCAAGGATGAATTTCCAGCTTCTTTGATATTGCTCCAGCACTCAAAAGCCGGTGTCGGTCGACATGTTGAAATATAATAATTTCCTCTTCTTCCTTGGGTTCTCAAACGCATCAAAAGTGAAAGCGTCATGGTCATCCTAGTACCTCTGGACTGTCCCCACCGAAACTGGCACCAGATATATGGATGCTCCTTGTAGACAAAACTTGGCCACTACCACAGCGGTCAGACCACCTTCAGCAGTGTCCATTCCGCCTTACAGCAGCTGATGGCGTGGCTTTTGAAACCGCACTTTTAAGACACAAGGGCATTCCACGAGCGGTTATTTAGACTATGCTTCAGAGTCTGAAGCCTTTTGCCCACTTTCATAGGATTTGGAAATCTTACGTGTCCTGGTGTGAGAGAAGGTTTCCTACGACTTCTTTTCGTCTTGGTCGACTCCTATTATTTTTACAGGCATGACTCAATGCGGCCTGCTTTTTGGATCCCTGAAAGTTCAAGTTTCCCCTCTGTCTATTTTTTTCCACCTTCATTTAGCCTTACTTCCGGAAGTACAGCCCTTTTTTTTTTTTGCAGTGGGTCCTTCAGGTTTATCCTCCCTGTGTTCCTACCATAGCACCTTGGGGTCTGATTTTGGTACTCTCGTACCTTCATCCTTCAGTATTTGAGCCACTGGCAGCTGTGGATATAAAATTTCTGTCTTGGAAGGCTGTGTTACTGCTGGGCTTAGCATCAGCCAGGAGGGTGTCTGAGCTAGGCAGGTGAGGTACAGTAGATGACCGTACTTTATATTTCACAGCTATCGTGAAGAGCTCGGAGTTCCTCCCAAAAGTGGTTTCCTCATTCCACATCAACCAGCCCATTGTGGTGCCGGTCCTGTCTGTGGATGGATTTGCCTTCTGCACGCTCCCTATACGTAGTCCATGCTTTCTGGATTTACAGTATGTGTCTAGGACTACTTGTTCTTTAAGTAAATCGGATGCTTTGTTCATTCTTTACGATGCTGTGAAAAATGGTTGGCCTGCTGCTAAGCAGACTCCGCATTGGATACGTTTGACTATTCATTAGGCTTATCTAGCAGCATCCGAGATTCCACCAACTTCAGTCGGACCTTACTGGGCGGTCTCCAGGGGGTTTTCTGTGTCACAGCCGTTTCATTCAGCCACTTGTTCTGGGTCTCACACTTTTTTTTTGGGGGGGGGGGGGGGAGGTTTTACAGATTTGACACCTTTTGTGGCCTCTGAGACTCAATTTGGCGATTCTGTCTTAGAGGTTTCACAGCGCACTCCCTCCCATGGGAAGGTAGCTTTGGGACATCTCCACAGTAAGACGCCAATGTCCTGAAGGAATTAGGAGAAATCCGGATTTTGGTACTCACCGTTAAAAACATTTCTCAGATTCCGAAGGGGACAGTGGGAGCCCGCCCTATGTTGCTCTCTGCCCTGTCCTTCATGGTGTAACTGTTGTGACTGTCTGATTGTTAATCGTTATATTTGTGTTCTAGTTCTGTCTCTAGTTCAGTCTCCTCCCTCTCTGGGGTTTTTTCCTTTCTAATTCTCTTGGCCTCATGTCTTTAACTGAGGATTGGGGAGGAGGGGGGATAGAGGGGGAGGAGACGGTCACAGTTCTAAATTTCTTAAAGTGCCGGCTCCCCACTCGCCCATCTATACCCACAGTAAGACTCCCGACGTCCCCTTCGGAATCGGAGAAATGGCTTTAAAGGTGAGCACCAGAACCCTGTTAACTATATATGTCTATATCAGGGGCGGATTGGGAACAAAAAGCGGCCCTGGAAAAATTTGTACTAGTGGCCCCACATGGGCAGTACGAGCGGTGTAAGGTCTAGCCATGGGCCATGGCAGCAGCACCCTCCCCCAAGACTTTCCAGATATTATGAGCACATTATATGATACACCCTTAGAATTTAGGAAACTATATAATTCTTTAGAAAGATATATTTTCTTGCTTATTGCACCAACCGTAACCCAATCACTATTCACTCAATCTTATATGTCAGCCAAGCAGGCAGACAGAGCATACACTAGATCATCTGCAATCACAGGCTAAGTGGAAAAGTCATTTTCATATATGCAAATTGTTTGGCATCTTATTCATTATAAATAGGACCACATGTCCTCAAACAAAACAGGCCCCGCGGGTGCGTCGGCCCACCGGGAATCTTCCCTGTGGACCCTATGGCCAATCCGCCTCTGGTCTATATATACTGGCTGATGTACCTGGTGTTGCCTGGGATTAATTTTCCAGTTATTAATCTATCAACGAGGTGGATGGTAACGGCCAACGTATTCCAAATATTTAGTAACTTAGTAGCTCTTCCAACACACCCATGAGTTGGATGCCCAGTGTCGTTTTTCTTTATTGGGTGTCACCAGTAGCCCTGATACCTAACTTTTCATTCTGTTCAGTTTTATAATCCGTTTTCAATTGTGAGATGTGTTTAAAGTTTACTTTCAGTTATCAGTGTTGCCATTCCAAGGCTTTTGGGTACTCCTCCATTTTAGGTTGGATAATGAAGGGGTATGGGTACCAAGTTTGGTCCAGATCAATCAAGCCAAGTAGGAGCCTATGAAGAACAAAAATGCTTATACTTCTCATACGTCCTAGAGGATGCTGGGGTCCACTTCAGTACCATGGTTTATAGACTGTTTCGCAGGAACCATAGGCACTTTAAGACTTTTCAAGGGTGTGAACTGGCTCCTCCCTCTATGCCCCTCCTCCAGACCTCAGTTTAGAAATTGTGCCCAGGCAG
This sequence comes from Pseudophryne corroboree, assembly GCF_028390025.1. Classification (NCBI taxonomy): domain Eukaryota; kingdom Metazoa; phylum Chordata; class Amphibia; order Anura; family Myobatrachidae; genus Pseudophryne; species Pseudophryne corroboree. Next base: position 326,396,517 of record NC_086447.1, on the reverse strand, counting down.
ACTGGATGCACTCCAGGGGAGCTCTACTGAGTTTCTCTGAAAAGACTTATGTTAGGTTTTTTATTTTCAGGGAGGACTGTTGGCAACAGTCTCTCTGCTTCGTGGGACTTAGGGGGCAGAAGTAGGAACCAACTTCCTGAATAGTTTCATGGCTCTGCATCTTGCTGACAGGACACCATTAGCTCCTGAAGGGAACTGAACGCTAGCTGCGGCTATGTGCTAACTCCCACAGCCCGCCGCCACCCCCCTTACAGAGCCGGAAGTCAGAAGACAGGTGAGTGTAAGAAGAAATCTGCAGACATCGTGACGGCTAAAAGGTACCACGCAGCGGGCGGGAACGCTGCGTGCCATGCTACCCACACAGGCACTGCAGGGCGCAGGGGGGGGGGGGCGGGGGGCGGGGGGGGGGGGCGGCGCCCTGGGCAGCATGAAACCTAGTAAAACTAGCAAATAAAGGATCATAAGATGCTGAGGCACAGTCCTACCCCAGCCAGTATATAAATTTACCTCATAAATGCAGAGGAGAAACACGACATTACGGGGGCTGGGCTTCCTCCTCAGTCAGCCAACACACTGCTCAGCGCCATTTTCTCTCATTCCAGGCTGCAGAGAAGAACGCTGGTCCTCCTCCACTGCTGAACCAAGTATCGGGTGCAAAACAGGGGGGGGGGGGGGGGGCAGTGAAATTTGGTGCTATATTTAGTGTGATTACCATTATAAAAGCGCTGCATGTCAGTGGGCATTTTGTGTTTCACAGACAATTTATTACTGACGCTGGGTTGTGAACTGGCAAATCCTATCTGTGTCCTACTGTCAGATTTTACTGTGGGTCTGTCCCCTATAAGTCCCGGAGTGTCTGTGGTGTGGTTGTGCATGTGTGTGACATGTCTGAGGCCTGAATGGGTGAAAGAATTACGTGATAGTGTGAATCATATCAGTAAGAGATTAGATAAGTCTGAGTCTCATGCAGAAAGTTGGAGAGAATCAGTGGAAGATGTGATTTTTCATAGTTCTGCCTTTTCATCCACAGGCGACCCCTCTGGGTCACATAAGAGACCATTTGCACAAATAGTACGCACTGATACTGACATGGACTCTGATTCCTGTGTCGACGATAGTGATTCCAGGGGGATAGATCCTAAATTGGCAAAAAGCATTCAATTGTTGCTATAAGGGAAGTTTTGGAAGTTACGGAAGCTCCTCCTGTACCTCAGGAGAAGGCATATTTTTTAAAGAAAGAAAAATTAATGTAACTTTCCCTCCTTCTCATGAGCTTAGTTCTCTATTTGAGGGAGTTTGGGTAAACCCTGAAAAGAAATTTCAGATTCCCAAAAGGATTTAGATTGCTTATCCTTTCCCGACAGAGGACAGGAAAAGATGGGAGTCACCCCTTGTATTAGACAATGCCCTGTCATGATTAACTAAAAAGGTGAGTCTCCCTGCACCTGGGACGGCTTCACTGAAGGAGCCGGCAGACCGCAAGTTGGAGACTTCGTTGAAATCTATTTATGTGGCCAATGGTACGTTGCTCAGGCTCACCATTGCTTTCGCGTGGGTAGTAGGGCTATCGAAAAATGGTCAGATAACTTGTCATCGGAAATTGACTCGATAGATAGAGACGAGATACTCATAACGTTAGGTCATATCAAAGACGCTGCTACATACATGCTAGAAGCCATGAAAGATATTGTACTCTTGGGTTCAAAAGCCGCTACCATGGCAGTATCAGCTCGGAGGGCGTTGTGGATTCGCCAGTGGAATGCTGATGCAGATTCCAAAAGAAATATGGAGGCTCTCCCGTATAAAGGTGAGGCCTTGTTTGGAGATGGGCTGGATGCGTCAGTCATTTCGGCCCAACAAATACAAAAAGGCCAAAGGTTCCCCCTTCTTTGCAGGTAGAGGAAGGGGAAGAGGAACGAAATCCGCAGCGTCTCCAGGATTGCAGTAGCAGAAATCAACCCCTGCTTCTGCCAAATCTGCAGCATAACGCTGGGGCTCCCTTGCGGGAGTCCGCTCGGGTGGGAGCACGTCTGAAACTTTTCAGTCAGATCTGGCTTCAATCTGGCCTGGACCCATGGGTCTTACAAATAGTGTCCCATGGATACAAACTGGAGTTTCAAGATGTCCCCCCCCATGCCGATTTTTCAAATCGACCTTGCCAGCTTCTCTTCCAGACAGAGAAGTCGTTAACAGCTGCAATTCAAAAATTATGTCAGGATCAAGTCATTGTCCTGGTACCCTTGTCACAGCAACGAGAAGGTTTTTATTCAAGCCTTTTCGTAGTTCCGAAGCCGGACGGCTCGGTCAGACCAATTTAAAACATGAAAAATCTGAATCTCTACCTCAAAAGGTTCAAATTCAAGATGGAATCTCTGAGGGCAGTGATTTCCAGTCTGGAGGAAGGGGAATTCATGGTGTCAGTAGACATAAAAGATGCTTACTTGCATGTTCCCATTTATCCTCCTCACCAAGCTTATCTGAGATTCGCAGTACAGGATTGTCATTACCAGTTCCAGACGTTGCCGTTCGGGCTTTCCACGGCACCGAGGGTATTCACCAAGGTGATGGCAGAGATGATGGTCCTCCTTCGACAACAAGGAGTCAATATAATTCCTTACCTGGAAGATCCCTGGATCTCGCTTTTATCAGGAGAATGGTTGGTGCAGAACATTGCACTCTCCCTGTCAGTACTCCAACAACAAGGTTGGATCATGAATTTTCTGAAGTCACAATTGGAACCAACGACAAGATTGTCTTTTCTGGGGATGATACTGGACACAGAAGTACAGAAAGTATTTCTACCAGTAGAAAAGGCTCTGGAAAGCCAGAGAATGGTCAAACAGATTTTGAAACCAACAAGAGTGTCAATACATCAATGCATTCGGTTGTTGGGGAAAACTGTGGCGGCCTACGAGGCCATACAGTTTGGCCAATTAATTCCAGAATATTCCAGTGGGACCTGTTGGACAAGTGGTCCGAATCCCACCTACACATGCACCAGAAGATAATCCTGTCCTCCAAAGCCAGGATTTCACTCCTGTAGTGGCTACACAGTTCTCACCTATTAGAGGGATGCAGGTTCGGGATTCAGGACTGGGTCCTAGTAACCACGGATGCAAATCTCCGAGGCTGGGGAGCAGTCACACAGGGGGAAAACTTCCAAGGAAAATGGTCAAGTCAGGAAACCTGCCTTCACATAAACGTTCTGGAATTGAGAGCCATTTACAACAGCCTTCTACAATCGGTACATCTTCTTCAAGATCAACCCATGCAGATCCAGTTGGACAATGTAACAGCAGTCACGTACATAAACCGTCAAGGCGGAACGAAAAGCAGAGCGGCAATGGCAGATCTGACAAAGATCCCCCTCTGGGCAGAAAGGCATGCAAGAGCTCTGTCAGCAATTTTCATTCCGGGAGTGGACAACTGGGAAGCAGACTTCCTCAGCAGACACAATCTTCATCCAGGAGAATGGGGCCTCCACCAAGAAGTCTTCACAGAGGTGACAAGTCTTTGTAGAGTTCCTCAAGTAGACATGATGGCATCTCGTCTCAACAAGAAGCTTCAGAGATATTGTTCCAGGTCGAGAGACCCTCAAGCAATAGCAGTGGATGCACTGGTGACCCAGTAGGTGTTTCGGTCGGTATAGGTCTTCCCTCCACTGATACCAAAAGTTCTCAAAATCCTAAGAAGAACAAGGGTTCGAGCAATCCTCATTGCCCCAGACTGGCCAAGGAGGACTTGGTATCCAGATATTCAGGAGTTGCTTATAGAAGATTCTCTGCCTCTTCCTCCTCGCGAGGACCTGCTGCAGCAGGGGCCGTGTGTGTATCAAGACTTACCGCGGCTACGTTTGACGGCATGGCTGCTGAGCGCCGGATCGTATCCCGAAAGGGTATTCCCGAAGAAGTCATCCCCACTCTTATTCAGGCCAGGAAAGGAGTAACGTCTAAACATTACCACCGTATTTGGAGAAAATATGTGTCTTGGTGTGAATCCAAGAAGGCTCCTACGGAGGAGTTTTAGTTGGGATGTTTTCTCCATTTTCTGCAGGCTGATGTGGATGCGGGCCTAAGATTGGGTTCAATCTAGGTCCAGATTTCGGCCTTGTCAGTTTTCTTTCAAAAACAATTGGCCTCCTTTTCAGAAGTTCAGATGTTAGTGCACATCCAGCCTCCATTTGTGCCTCCAGTGGCACCATGGGACCTTCATGTGGTGTTGCAGTTCCTTCAATCGGATTGGTTTGACCCTCTACAGGAGATAGAATTGAAGTTTCTCACTTGGAAAGTGGTGATGCTTTTGGCCTTGGCATCCGCAAGGCGGGTGTCTGAGTTGGGGGCCTTGTCTCACAAGAGCCCTTACCTGGTCTTCCATGAAGATAGGGCAGAGTTGAGAACTCGCCAACATTTTCTTCCAGAGGTGGTCTTGTCTTTCCATATGAACCAACCTATTGTGGTGTCAGTGGCTACTGACACTTTCACTGAGTCAAAGTCTCTTGATGTGGTCAGAGCTTTAAAAAATGTATGTTGCAAGAACAGCTCGGATAAGGAAAACAGAGGCTCTGTTTGTCCTGTATTCTCCTAACAAGATTGGGTGTCCTGCTTCTAAGCAGACTATTGCGCGCTGGATCAGAGGGACGATACAGCGTGCTCATTCCACGGCAGGATTGCCGGTACCGAAGTCGGTAAATGCCCATTCTACTAGAAAGGTGGGCTCAACCTGGGCGGTTGCCCGGGGGGGGGGGGGGGTCTCGGCATTACAGCTTTGCCGAGCAGCTACTTGGTCAGGGTCAAACACGTTTGCAAAGTTCTACAAATTTGACACCTTGGCCGATGAGGACCTCAAGTTTGGTCAATCGGTGCTGCAGGATCATCCGCACTCTCCCGCCCGAACTGGAGCTTTGGTATAACCCCAAGGTACTGAAGTGGACCCCAGCATCCTCTAGGACATATAAGAAAATAGGACTTTAATACCTACCGGTAAATCCTTTTCTCCTAGTCCGTAGAGGATGCTGGGCACCCGACCCAGTGCGTACTTTACCTGCAGTAGTTACTTTGTTGTAGTTACATAAGTGTTGTGTTATAATTATTTTCAGCATGTTGCTGCAAATGGTTCATGCCTGTTGGCGTGTGTTATGTTGAATGCCATGTTGTGCGGCATGGCTGAGGTGTGAGCTGGTATGAATCTCACCATTAAATTTAAAGTAAATCCTTTCCTCGAAATGTCTGTCACCCTGGGCACAGTTCCTATACTGAGGTCTGGAGGAGGGGCATAGAGGGAGGAGCCAGTTCACACTCTAGAAAAGTCTTAAAGTGCCCATGGCTCCTGCGGAACAGTCTATACCCCATGGTACTGAAGTGGACACCAGCACCTCTATGGACTAGGAGAAAAGGATTTACCTGTAGGTATTTAAATCCTATTTTCACTTTCTCTCTCTCTTTTTTTTTGTTGTTGAGCAGTTCCCCAGAATCTCCCCAACCACAAAAAGTATTCCATACCTGCGAGTCGGGTACAGTGTGGGTCAAAGATCTAGCAGGTTACAGACACTGCAGTTTGGATTTCGTGTGGGCCGGATACAGTGCATGTCGGATTCAGTGTGGGTTGGATACACCAATAGTGCACTTACTGTTACAGGAGGTGGGATGTGGCCCCCCTATGATGATAAATGCCCCCGCTGGTGTCTGAGGATGATGATTCTGGCGACATCTGCTGTGCGGGGTTGCTGGTGGTGTACTCTGTACGGGGGTGTTTGCTGTGTCGGTAGTGATGGGGGTGCCGTCCGTATGACACCTCCACCTGCACTGAGTATGAACTGATGACACCACTGCCTGCACTGAGAACACTCCCGCACCAATGACGCCACTGTCACTCCTACACTACTGACATCCCTGCACTGAGGTCACTGCCGGCTCTCCCGCACTGCTTGAAAAGCCAGCTCCCCTGGTCAGAGGACCTCACCAGCACCCCTGCACTGTTGACACCTCCACACAGAAGTCCAAGCCTGCACCCCCTCACAGCGGCACCTCTGCACCGGCGTGCAGGGGTGTCTGTAGTGTAGGAGTGCCAGTGGCGTCATTGGTGCGGGAGTGTTCTCAGTGCGGGCGGTGGTGTATCCATCTTGCTCCATTGAAGTCTGAGGACATACTTATTTGGCTGAGAGTTGTGACTGGCTTAGAGAGCCATCAATCAGTGGTCAGCCCATGGAATTCAATAGGACTGGTGTCAGAGGCAAAACCTTGAGATCCGACAGTAGGCTCCCGAGGTTTTGCCTCTATTCAGGATATGGGGTTGCAGGAAGATCCAAGTGTTTGCTCAGATCGCCCCGAATCCCCTATTAGGTATTTAAACACTGTATTTGCACATTTACAATTATCCTGATGAAGGGGAGTTGGTCCCCGAAACGTTGGTGGCTCTGAATGCACGTTCACTTTGATTTGAAAGTCTGAGTGCCGCCTCATTTTTTGCTATCTATCTATCTATCTATCTATCTATCTATCTATCTATCTATCTATCTATCTAGCTAGCTAGCTAGCTTTGGGGCTGGCACTCGCTTTATGCAGACCATCCGCAGCCGGTGCCCTCACTATATGTCATGATACCTTCCTTTCTTGGTGCGGCACTCCTGGCTTCACAAAATACACAACTCCACAGTGGGTTCAATAATGTTTCAGTATTAAACTGTCTTCAGATTAACATAGCAGAAATACAACACACACCTTTTATAGAACCCCTCCACGTGCAACAGGCTTGCCAGAGCGGGACCGCACGCCCGTCCGGAGGCGCCTTAGAGTGACGTCATTCCGTAGCCAAAGCTCCGGTGCGTCTGTGATCAGTTACCATAGTGATCATAAACACCCATCACCATTACACAGGAATTATATCTGAAACTGGTATAAATGTAAAAACCTGGTTATAAAAGCTACAGATACATCACAATTACAATGTCTCAATAGAGCTAGCACCTACAGCAACATTACTACACAGGGCAATAAAGGAACATCTCCTATCACAAATACCAATCCTTCTACTACTGTATTCCTATAAAAAGCTACCAAAATTTACATTCTCATTCAATCCCTTTGGATGCAAAACCCCCAGTCTTGCGGTCCACAGAGTCTCGCATTGGATCAATTTAAAAGATGTATTACCCCCTCTAAGCGAGAGGGGGATATGATCAATCATCCTATATCTTAGTGAGGAAAGAGGGTGTTTCTGTGTCACAAAATGTTTAGCGACAGGTTCATCACTAGACCCACTAGCCAAAGCATTACGGATTGAAGAACGGTGGGCTGCCATCCTTTCTTTATACTTTCTTTCCATCTTGCCGACGTAAGACAGTCCACATGGACATATCTGATAGACTACATGTGTAGTATTGCAATCCAGCAGGTGTATAATTTGGAATTTTCTTCCTGTCTGGGGATGCAAAAAATTGTCTCCTGGAATAAGGAATTGGCAAGTCACACGTGCACCGTATACATCCCATCCTTCTATTTTGGGAAAACAATGTGCGCTGGGAATTAAATTTTTTCGAAATATCCGCTTTCACTAAATAATCTCTTAAATTACGATTACGTGAATAACACGACATCAACGTTGTATCTGATAGGCCCAAATCCTTATCTGATTTTACCAGGGACCAATGTCCTACAGTGGAGTTTGAACTGGGACGTTTCCTCCTCTTCCTGCAAGCAGGAGTGGATATGGGCCTGAGTGTGCGTTCTGTGAAGGTCCAGATTTCAGCCCTATCCATTTTCTTTCAGAAACAATTGGCTGCCCTCCCTGAGGTTCAGACTTTTTTGAAGGAGGTTCTGCATATCCATCCTCCCTTTGTACTGCCTACGCGGCCTTGTGACAATAATGTGGGGTTGCAGTTCCTCCAGTCAGATTGGTTTGAACCTCTACAGGAGGTAGAGGTCAAATTTCTTACATGGAAGGCGGTCATTTTGTTGGCCTTGGCTTCTGCTAGACGTGTGTCTGAGCTGGGGTCTTTATCCTGTAAAAGCCCTTACTTGATCTTC